>NC_137012.1:18117648-18291360 GCF_032717465.1 Coenobita brevimanus | reverse complement strand
ATAGGAGTTGTTGCCAGAGGCCGCCAATTGTGTCCAGCTTCTTTCTTCCCCGACTGTACATCGTCCTCTTTTTCTGGTGGTTTCCCTCACATGTTGCGTTAAGAAAAACTCTTGTACGAGATCCAGGAGCTTTTGGTCCCAACAGCTTTCTTGGCTATTTATGTCTAGAATATTCCACTTTATATTTGTATTGAAGTCCCCAGTTAGTATAATTCTTTCCGATTTCTCTTCTATTTTATGTGTGACCGGAAGTACTCTTTAACAGTCAACCACACCAATGACCCTGACTGGAGGTCAGTGTCATAGCAGTGCTGGCACCCCTTGGTTATACATAAAAAAAAATAGCTTTAAATATCGATACTACCGTTACCTGTCAAAAATGTAATCGATATCATATCGATATGAAATATCTGGTATCGTCCACATCTCACCTATAAATTAATACGAGAAAGTACAAATATCATCGCAATACAGATTTTTAATGAAGAACGATTTATAACTTTATTACATATTTCCTTACATATCAAAGAATACAGGTTGAAGAAGTCTGCCATTTGAGGGTTTTAAACTCAGTTTCGTTTCATTGGACACGTGATAATAACTTGGAATTTAGATAAAAAAAAATGCATACTATTCTTATCTGCATAACTAAGGCATTAAAGTTGCAATTTGAACCTCGTGATCAAAAATAAAATATGGTAGATTTTTGCAGTATGATTGTACGTGTGATATTATTCATATTTATCAAAGTTCTAGGGAGACCACTTTTTGGCTGAAAATGAAATTATGCATCAATTTACATGAAATTGTGCTGGATAATAACTGTGGCAAAACTAATCCCTGAGCTTTATTTGTAAATGATTAATTTAATTACTAATGATTATATGTTTCCTCACAGGAGTAGTAGTCAGTGAAAGTTAGGTTAAATATGTTAAGATTTTTCTGAATATTTTTATTCTTTTCTTCATGTATCATCCTGAAACTTTCTACACACTTCAGTAGGTATCATAGCTATTATCCAGTAAAGTCTCATAGATTAATGCATAATTTCATTTTCAGGAAAAAAAATGAACTGTCATCCCTTATAATAATTTCGGAAAGGAATAAATCATTTACATGAAAATCGTTTTTTATTGATTTTCATATATACATTTATGGAAAAACTAAATACATAGCTCTTCCGAGATATACACTTTATAAAAATTACTTTGTTCCACATATACGCAGTTCTATTGTTGCTGATAAGCCTTAAAAAAAAAAAAAAAAAAAGATTAAAAGGATTTTTAATTCCAGATGAGTCTATTAGCTTTTTTTAAACCTTGACTTCACTAAAGGTGATTTAGTTACGGCTGATAGCATTGTCTTTGGGGGTAGTTCAAATGTGTTCAAATGTATTTTACAAGATCGATGGATGTATTAACATGTTTATGGCGAAATCGCTAAATATCTAACCTTCAAAATGTACTCAAAATTGACTGGGAAACAAGCCTTATTGTTACTCAAACCCTGAAGACATTTCTGAGCATGAAAGAATCATATTCAGGGAAGAAAACGATTTACACGTGGAGATGTCGTATGTTAGGTGTTTAAGAACAATAAGCTTTACTGATCTGGGTGTTACCGAAACAAGCGAGAAACTACGAATGAATATCCTTTTTAATCTGCAGTAGAGGAACTTTGAAATTACATCGAGCTAACTGGCAATGTAAAAAATGATATATATATATATATATATATATATATATATATATATATATATATATATATATATATATATATATATATATATATATTTAATGCTCAAACTAACAACTAAACATTCAGGACTCATAAGGATAATGTAATGCCAAAAACAGGTTAAATATATGGTCAACTCCAATAGCCTCTATTAACACGAATTTAGCAAGAACAAATTTAACTAAGTCAGCCCTGATAAATGAGAAAACCGGATACTGCTCAGTTAAAGCAAGATATATTATTAATGATACAAAATATTATTAATAATGGCTGACACCAATAAATCTACATGAATCACAAAAACTTTACCAGGCCTACGAATCAACGCCTTAGGCCATACAGTACAAGAAAAATGGTAACAACACTTATACTCAAATTATACAGCAGCTAGATGGCTAGAGACTTCCTGAGCACTCACAAAAATACACTATACAGGGGAGGACAGAGATGTGAACAAAATGAGGAGTAGATCTAAGTGGCAATCAATGCAGAGACTGAGCTCATTATGTAGGGGCCGGCAAAGCTTGAGACAACTTGTAAGGACGCGCAAATGAAGCCATAGGGGACAAAAAGTTGACAATCCTGCTCTGAACAACAGAAAGAACGACTTACTCTACTATAAGGGGGAGAAGGGGAGAGTGAGGTAGAACACGCAAGACTGGTCACTATGGAAGTTACGAGGCGAATCGTGATCAAACATGCAGCATACTGTAAGTTAGAATTATAAAAAGTATGATGAAATCATAGGGTATGTAACACCTCCCTACAAAGAAAAAGAAATTTACAAAGGAAATTTTTTATTACTTTAAAACAATCTGTCTAAAGTCTAGATAAGCAATCTGGAATAACATTTTCTTTCCCCTTGACATGTTGTATGTCTAATGAATACTCCTGAAGAAGTAGACTCCTTGTCAATCTCTGATTTTTATCTTTAAACTTACTAAGGAATTTCAGTGGGTTATGATCGGTATAAATGACTATGGGGTCAAAACCAGAACACGAATATAATGAAATATGCTGTAAACCCAAAATCAAGGCCAAAAGTTCTTTCTCAATAGTTGAGTAGTTCTTTTGAGGTGGAGTGTTCAATACCCTGATCATCCTCTTGCAGCAAAACAGCCCCAGCTCCTGTATCACTTGCGTCATCAGCCATCTTAAAAGGCTTAGCAAAATTTGGAGTAGCGAGCACTGACTGACTTAATAGGATAGCTTTAAGTTTACTGAAAGAGGATTCACAGTTATCGGTCCAGACAAATTTAACTCCCTTTTTCAGTAGGTCTGTAAGTGGTGATACAAGAATTGAAAAGTTAAGAACAAATCTCCTGTAATAACCTACCATTCCCAAAAATCTTTGTAGCTCTTTCCTACTTTTAGGTCTGGGAAGATCACTTATAACCTGAACCTTAGCTCCTGGTGGTGCAACATGTCCATCACCAATTACGTACTCAAGGTACTGAACTTTAGCTTGACCAAACTCACACTTTGATAAATTAGCTACAAGATTAGCCTGAACCACTAGCTCAAGAAATTTACTGACATGGCATAGGTGGTCTTTCCAGTTGTCACTGAAGATTAATAAATCAATATAAACAAGACACCCTGCCAAACCCTCTGTTACAACATTCATGAGCTTCTGAAAAGTGACTGGTGCATTCTTCATACCATATGGCATTACAGAACATGCAAAAGTCTTTCCTAGTGTTACAAAACATGAGATCTCCCTAGCACATTCAGTCATAGGTACTTGCCAGTATCCCTTTAACAAATAAAACTTATATACAGCTGGCCGCACTCCCGCGAGGGCCACAGCGTTGTCAACGCTGGCCAAGATATTGACTCTGAAACACCAGTAGAGAGATGCGTTCAAAGCATCCACAGCCAGTAAGAGAGAGTCGTACAGAGAGAGTTTGGGGGGGAGGAAGGGGGTTTGAGGAGAGTGGGGGGATACCTATGCACGAGAGGTGAGGGATGACGTCTGAAACAGATGAGTGGAAGGCTGGAAGCTATATATAATAAAAATCTACAATACCTGGTAACAAATCATATATATTTTAATACCTTTATTGTCAAGTTATTACCGCTGTGAAAAGTGGCACAGTTAATGCTTGGAGACCATAAAGCATAATGCTATTGAATATAGCAAATGTGAATCCTTAATACTGCATGCGGTAATTGCTGACACCCCTAGCACACACCTCCGTATCCTCCTTATCAAGCGTTTCCTAACACCCGACAATAAACACCGCATTTAGGGATGCTGTATCACTCTTTTACCTTACTATTTTTTCTACATTCTGATTAATGATACTAAACGCTAAATGCTATAGTCAGATTTTGATATGTAAAAATTTACATAGTACCAGATAGGCAAGAGGCACGGACACTATGGCAACAGATGGTTGTTTGTAAAAACGAAATTATGGGCGTCTTGACCAATGAGGCTTTAAACAATTTGTGACTCTCTCCTTCTCTCTCTCTCTCTCTCTCTCTCTCTCTCTCTCTCTCTCTCTCTTTCTCTCTCTCTCTCTCTCTCTCTCTCTCTCTCTCTCTCTCTCTCTCTCTCTCTCTATATATATATATATATATCTATCTATCTATCTATCTATCTATCTATATATATATATATATATATATATATATATATAGATATCTATCTAGATATATATATATATATATATATATATATATTTAATCTGCTATCATGTGAAGGTCAATGGGAGCCCTGATAACTCCACGATGCGATGACGCAACGATGCGATTTTAAAGTGCTTGTTACGTAACGCTAGATATGGGCGATGTTGATATGTGCCAGTGGTGTCAGCAGCTGCCACATTCAGGATGAAGTTACTTACATTTGATACATGTGATTAATAAACAGCATTCTGATTCATTATTACAGGCAGTTTTTGTCTGTATTTTACAACGTCCATTGCTTGGAAACGACAATAAAATAAAATACGATTAAAGTCTACAATTATGAATCTTGATCGGTTGTCTTTGTTTTGCAGTATAATATTTAAAGTTGATCTTTTTACTTTTCATGATGGCAAAAGTAACACCGAAATTTTTTTTTTCTTTTAATAAATATTACACTTTTCTGTCGCCTCAACAATCGTCATATCTCGCCTCGTGTACAGGCACCCACCTACCCACCTCAAACCCGATCCCTCCCTCAGTCCTGTGAATGCTTCGATCAGAGCTCACTACTAATGATTCGCGGTTACTATCTCGGCCAGCGTTGCCAGCACTAAGGTGGCCCTCGCGGGAGTGCGGCCAACTGTACCTAGCCTTTCCGATCTTGTCTAAGCAATCTTCTACGCGAGGGAGAGGGTAAGTGTCTATTTTGGTTATCTGATTAACACGTTTGTAGTCAATGCAAAGCCGCTGTGACTCGCCTGGCTTAGGGACTAGAGTGACAGGAGAACTCCACTCGCTCTGACAGGGCTCAATCATCTTATGGTCCAACAGGTATCCAAGCTCCTTCTGGATGAGAGGAAATTTCACTGGGTTCACAAGGTAAGGAGGCAGTTTAATTGGCTTTGTGTCTCCAACATCGACATCATGCATCAACACAGTGGTTCTTCCTGGAGTGGCACGGAACACTTGCGGGGACTCCTGCAGTAATGCCGAAAACTCCTGCCTTTCCTCGGGAGCTAGATATGAAAGCTTAGTCTGGAGATACTGATGGTTAAATATTATATCTTACTTTAACTGAGTATTATTCGGATCTCTTATTTAACAGGACTTAGATAAATTTGTTCTTGCTAAATTCGTGTTAATAGAGGCTATTGCAGTTAACCATATATGTAACCTGTTTTGCCATTACATTTTCCTTATGATAATGTAATGGCAAAACAGGTTATATATATGATTAACTGCAATAGCCTCAATTAACACGAATTTAGCAAGAGCAAATTTATCTGTCAGCCCTGATAAAATGAGAAAACCGGATAATGCTCAGTTTGCTTTAACTGAGCATTATCCGGTTATTATTACAGATACAAAATATTACTAATACTGGCTGACAGTAAAAACTTTACCAGGCTTACGAATTAACGCCTTATGCTATACAGAACAAGAAAAATGGTAACACATACTGAAATTATGCAGCAGCTAGATGGTCGGAGATATCCTGAGCACTCACAAAAATAATAATATACTGTACAGGGAAGGACAGAGATGTGAACAGAATGAGGAATAGGTCTGAGTGGCAACTAATGCAGAGACTGAGCTCATTATATAGGGGGCCGGCAGAGCTTGATTCAACCTGTAAGGACGCGCAAATGAAGCCATAGAGGACGAAGAGTTGACTCTCTTGCTCTGAACAACAGAAAGAACGACTTACTCTACTATAAGGGGAAGAAGGAGTGAGGCACTATGGAAGCCACGTGGCGAATCGTGATCAAACATGCAGCATACTGTACATTAGAATTATACAAAGGATGATGAAATCATAGGCTATGAAACACCTCCCCACAAAGAAAAAGAAATTTACAAAGGAAATTTCTTATTACTCTAAAACAATCTGTATAAAGTCTAAATAAGCAAACTGGAATAACATTTTCTTTCCCCTTGACATGTATGTCTAATGAATACTCCTGAAGAAGTAAACTCCATCTTGTCAATCTCTGATTTTTATCTTTAAACTTACTAAGGAATTTCAGTGGGTTATGATCGGTATAAATGACTATGGGGTCAAAACCAGAACACAAATAAAATGAAAAATGCTGTAAACATCATGAATCAACAGTGGTTCTTCCTGGAGTGGCACGGAAAACTTGCGGGTACTCCTGCAGTAATGCCGAAAACTCCTGCCTTTCCTCGGGAGCTAGATGAGAAAGCTTAGTCTGGAGATCATTCATGATATTAGGATTCTTCCCCAAACTATCACTCAGGCTCATACTGCATGGGAGAGCTTCACTTGCAGACTCGGGTGGAACAGCTACAGTGCAGACTGGTTTATTTTCGTCCCGCCTGTGATATAACTTTAGCATGTTGATGTGACAAAGTTGCTTGTTCTTTCTACGATCTGGTGTGGCGATGACATAGTTGACATCACTGAGTTTCTTCTCCACGAAATAAGGGCCACTAAACTTGGCTCGAAGAGATTGCCCATGCACCGGTAGCAGAATCAAAACCTGATCTCCTGGCTGAAAGTGGCGTAACCTGGACTTCTTATCATACCAAGTCTTCATCTCCTGAGCAGCTCCTAAATTCTCTCTCGCCAGCTGTAAAGCAGTGGACAGCCGTTCTTTGAACTTCATCACATACTCCAGCAGGTTGATGTCATCTTCCTCCGACAGTCAGCATTCCTTGAGTAGCTTAAGGGGTCCTCTTACTTCATGGCCAAACAGTAGTTCAAAGGGTGAGAAGCCCAGGGATTCATTTGGAGATTCTCTTGCGGCAAATACAACGAATGGAAGACCTTTATCCCAGTCTTTCTGATGTTCCAAACAGTATTTCCTGAGCATCGATTTGAGTGTTTGATGATATCTCTCCAACGCTCCTTGGGTCTGGGGATGGTAAGCTGAAGACGTGATCTGGGTGATGCCCAACTCTTTCAGAGACTGCTTGAAAACATTAGACGTGAAATTACTTCCCCGGTCTGACCGTACCTCCTTGGGCAGACCAAACTTGGTGAAGAATCCTAGCATTTCCTTAACCACGTTCTTTGCTGAGACAATTCTAAGTGGAATGGATTCAGGATAACTAGTAGCCATATCAATCAGGGTCAACACATAAGAAAATCCTGAAGAAGTCTTAGGAAGAGGGCCCACAATATCCACCAACACACAGGTGAATGGCGCCTGAAAAGGAGGAATGGGAACTAGAGGTGCAACCTTTTCGGTCTGATTACACTTCCCCACAATTTGACAGGTGTGACGAGACTTAAAATACCAGGAAACATCTCTGAAGATACCTGGCCAGAAGAAGTGTTTCAAAATGCGTGCCACAGTCTTCCTCACTCCAAGGTGTCCTGCCAAACTGGAATCATGGGCCACTCTAATGATATCCTGCCTACAAACACGAGGGATGACAACTTGATGTACAACCTCCCATTCACAGTCGGCTAATGCTGTTGGGGGTCTCCACTTTCTCATAAGTACTCTTGACTGTATATAATAACAAGTAGAAGCACCAGCTGACTCTTCCTCACTGCAAGCAGAGTTAGCTAGACTTTTCAACTGAGGGTCAGCAACCTGCAACTCGACCAACTCTTGACGAGACAAATTATCAACACTACGGAGTACTGCCTCATCTGGTGAGTGGTCCAAATTAGCAAGAAAAGTGTCAGCTAGGACAACATCATCATCATCATTATCCTCTGTCACCAGTAACTTTAGACTTAGCCCTAGTGACAACACATGCAGAGAACACATCAGGGACATCGCAATCCTGGGTCACAGTCACTGGTTGACCAGACAACTGAGGAGCTGGACACACTTCACTTCCACCAATATCATTTCCAAGTAAGAAAGTTACACCTGACATTCGGAATGTCTCAACCAACCCAACCATAACGGAACCATTAACAAAACCAGACTCTAAATTCACTCTGCACAGAGGGACAGAGAAGTAATTATTCCCTACACCTTGTAAGATTACAGTTTCATCAGAGGAATTAACATTACAGCCTAGAACACTGGTCAGCATAAGGGATTAGCAAGCACCTGTATCACGATATATTTTAACTGATTTCCTGTCATTACTGTCCAGGGGACTGACAAAACCATCAGACAGGAAATTAGCACATGAACTCTTGAGAGTGTCACCCACGTTACTGCTCAAAAAAGGAGCCTTATCATGTGAATTTAATTTACCCTCAAAGCAGGTTCAGTTAACTCGGTTAAAGAATTCTGGGAACTCTCAAGGGTGGACACTAGACCAATTGACTGAATATTTAAAGACTCCTTTTTGTTCACATCACGCTGTCTCCTGAAACGTTTCTCCGTGGTATGACCAAGGTTACTACAATAAGTACATTTACTTTTCCGAAATCTAGTGGTGGTGCTAGTATTTACTTCCTGAGAAACATCATCTTTATTCTCTTTTCTGTTACCTGTACTCTGAGTAGAGGCAACGTACTTTCCTTTTTTCTTTAGAATATCTCTTGTGAGAACATATTCATCAGCTAAAACTGCAGCATTAGACAAATTATCTATTCTTTTCTCATCAAGATATAGGCTTACATCTTTATTAATACATCTTTTGAAGTCCTCCAGGATAATCATCTGCTTAAATTTATCAAAATCAGAATTTATATTCTTAGAATTTAACCTCTGCTCTAACAGATCTTTTAATTTTTGCATACTCAACATGGGATTGCTTATCTTGATGATAAGTTGTCCTAAATTTTACTCTATAGGCTTCAGGAACAAGCTCATAGGCCTTAAAAATCAAGCTCTTAACTACATCATAATTATCACATAGATCCTGAGGCAAAGATGCATAAGTTACTTGAGCTTTACCGGTGAGAACAGTTTGAAGGAGTACTGGCCAATACTTTTTGGGCCAATTAAAACCTGTAGCTACCCTCTGAAACAACTGAAAATACTTTGTTAAATCAGATTCATTAAAAGGAGGGACAAGTTTAACATTTTTAGCCACATCAAAATCATCAGAGATATGATTCAGTTCCACCTTGTTTCATGCGATACTCATGGTCTGCCTGAATCCTATCAAGTTCAATTTGTGCCAGAGCCTGTGCCTGTGCCAGTGCCTCGTCAATACGAGCCTGAGACTCAGCCTCCTTAGCACGTGCCTGAAACTCTGCCTCCTTAGCACGAGCCTCCTTCGGGGCTAGCTGTAATTTAGCTATTTCAATCTGCGTTTGCTCATCTGGAGGAGTTACATTAAACAAGATTTTACTAATCATGCCAACAATTTAATCTTTAGAATGATGAGAGTGAACAGCAATTCCCAATTGTTGAGCAACAAGCTTAAGTTCATTCTTTGTTCTGTTTTCTACGTCACACACTCTTTGCACATTTGACAAAAAATCTTTGGCTTCATCCACAGTAGGAATAGTAGACATCATGAATAAATCACAGACAAAAAATATCAAGCAATATCCTTATGGTAATATCCTGAATCTCCTGATAAGAGGTCGCTAAACTTATGTTACCGAACAGAGAGAGATAATGAACACTTCAAGTGAGAATACTATAATCACTACTGTCCCGCAAAGTTCCAGGTTCAAAACAAAAGTCAGGTAAAATTACAAGTTAAAGTTATTAAAGTTTAACTTGTAATTTATATTAAACATTCAGGACTCATAAGGATAATGTAATGGCAAACAGATTAAATATATGGTTAACTGCAATAGCCTCTATTAACACGAATTTAGCAAGAGGAAATTTATCTGTCAACCCTGATAAAATGAGAAAACCGGTAATGCTCAGTTAAAGCAAGATATAATATTATTACAGATACAAAATATTACTAATACTGGCTGACAGTACAAACTTTTCCAGGCTTACGAATTAACGCCTTATGCTACAAACTTTTCCAGGCTTACGAATTAACGCCTTATGCTATACAGTACAAGAAAAATGGTAATAATCCTTATTCTCAAATTATACAGCAGCTAGATGGCTGGAGACTTCCTGAGCACTAACAAAAATAATAATATACTGTACAGGGGAGGACAGAGATGTGAACAGAATGAGGAGTAGATCTAAGTGGCAACTAAAGCAGAGACTGAGCTCATTATATAGGGGGCCGGCAGAGCTTGATTCAACTTGTAAGAAGGAGGCGCAAATGAAGGCATAGAGGACGAAGAGTTGACACTCCTGGTCTGAACAACAGAAAGAACGACTTACTCTACTATGAGGGGGAGAAGGGGGAAGTAAGGTAGAACACGCAAGCCTGGTCACTATGGAAGCCACGTGGCGAATCGTGATCAAACATGCAGCATACTGTACATTAGAATTATACAAAGGATAATGAAATCATAGTCTATGTAACAATATATATATATATATATATATATATATATATATATATATATATATATATATATATATATATATATATATATATATATATATATGTATGTAT
Source organism: Coenobita brevimanus (assembly GCF_032717465.1). Classification (NCBI taxonomy): domain Eukaryota; kingdom Metazoa; phylum Arthropoda; class Malacostraca; order Decapoda; family Coenobitidae; genus Coenobita; species Coenobita brevimanus. Next base: position 18,280,563 of record NC_137012.1, on the reverse strand, counting down.
ATATATATATATATATATATATATATATATATATATATATATATATATATATATATATATATATATATATATATATATATATATATTCTGACATCTACTTGTTACACTATATGCTACATTTCGATAGGAAAAATCTCTAAAAAATGATACCTCGCTAGACTGAATATTGATGAGCTTGTGCCTCTCACCTATAAATTAATACGAGAAAGTACAAATACCATCGCAATACAAAGATGTATAATTAAATGCCATTTTTAACTTTATTCCTAATCTCCGTACATATTCAGTTCATGACACCTACAAAAAATACAGGTTGAATTAACATTGATCTACTTTAATGTCGTCTGTATTGTTTTGACTTTTACGTTATGCAGAGGGATATTTGAGGGCGAAAACACTAAATATGCAACTTCCATAAATGTATTCTGAATTAGCTTGGAATCACTCCCAATGGTAACTAAAATTCAGATATCTCTGAAAAGGGTGAGAATATTACGTGTCAAAAAAATAAAAATTCAGTAACAATGATAAAAGAGGTAATACGCACGATGAAATCGATTCACATGTAAAGAAGGCTGCCATTTGAGGGTTTTAAACTCAAAGAGTCTCGTTTCATTGGACACGTGGAAACAACTTGGAATTTAAAAAATTAAATCTGCATAACTAGGCATTACAGTGGCATCTTGTGCCGAGTGATCAAATATAAAATATGGTAGATTCTATCAGTATGAATGGTCGTGAGATATGATTATACAAATTTACAAAGTTAAAACTCCGAAAAGGAATAAAGTTTTTTATTGATTTTCATATATACAGTATTAGGAAAAACTAAATACATACCTCTGGTGAGATTATACTTTATAAAAATTACTTGGTTCCACATACGCGCAGTTTTATTTTTGATGAGAAGCTTATATATATATATATATATATATATATATATATATATATATATATATATATATATAAAAGTTGCAGGAGCGTCGACATGAACTGTTGTGTCTGCCGTGGTGAGATTAACAGGATTTTTAATAACAGATGAGTCTATATGCTTTTTTTTAAGCCTTGGCTTCGCGGACAAAAGGTAGTGACAAAGTTGATTTCGTGACGGCTGACAGCAGTGTCTTTGGGGGTAGTTCAAATGTATTTTACTAGATCTATGGATGTATAAACGTAGTTTTGGACGAAATCGCCAAGTATCAAACCTCCAAAATGTATTAAAAATTGATTGGGAAACTCAGAAGATTTTCTGAGCATTAAAAAATTATATTTAGGGAATATATAGCAATAAATCGAATGACATGTTAGGTGTTTAAAAGCAATGTTTCAGTTGATATGGGGGTTACCGAAACAAGCGAAAAACTGAGAATGAGTATTCTTTATTATCTGCAGTAGAAGCACTTTAAAATTACATCGGCCCTTCTCATTAAACGTGAAAAAACAAAGCAAAATTTTCTTTAAATCTCTCGAAAATAATACCCCGTGAGAAGGAATATGGAGAAGCTTTTGAATCTAACATATAAATTTATTTGAGAAAGTTCAAACTATCGCCATACAGAGATATATAATCAATTACCATTTATAACGTCATTCCTCATCTCCGTTGACATTTAGTGCATGACGGCTACAAAAAGTGCAGATTGAAGGAACAGTGAATGACGTTTATTAATGTCGTGTGGAGATTGCTTCGATTAATTTTTTGTTGAATAGGTCCATTAGTGATTCTAAATACCGCATAATACAGGGTGAGAACACGAAATATGCAACTTCCCCGTATGTCCTTTAAATTAGCTTAGAAACACTCAAAATCGTATCTAAAATTCAGAAAACATTATTGAGGATGAGAAAGTTTCGTCTCTTCAAAAAATTCAGTAACAAAGCTAAATGACGCAATACGCAGGCTGAAATCGATTATCAGATAAAGACGGCTACCATTTGAAGGTTTTAATCCCAAAGAGTTTCGTTTTATTAGAGACGTGAAAACAATTTGGAAAATTAGATATAAAATGAATAGTATTTGTATCTGGATAACTGGGGCATTAAATGGCATCTTGAGCCTAGAATTCAAATATAAAATATGGAATATTTTCACAATATGTCCGTTCCCTTTCTTTTATTATCATATTGACATTAGTAGGAAAAACTAAATACATACCCGTACTGAGTTATTCAATTTATCAAAAATACTTGGTTCATGATGGGTAAAAAAAGAAAAACCATGTTTCTGGAACATCGACCTGAACTGTTGTGTCTGCATTTTGACTTTTTTTTTTTTTTTCAGATGACTCAATATTCTTTTTTTTTTTTTTTTTAGCCTTGACCACGGATAGTGCCAAATGTGAACTAGTTTTGTCTAACAGCAGCCTCTCTGAGGGTTGTTCAAATCTCGTAGAGTGATGGCTGTATAAACGCATTTCTGGGTGAAATCTTTAAATATGCAACTTCAACAAATGAACTCAAAATTGATTGAGAAAAACACCTAATTGTTACCATAAATCAGGAGACTTCTGCGGGTGAAAATATTATATTTAGGAAACATAAAAAGAAATCGATTGACACTTAAAGAGTGCTGGCATGTGAGGTGTTTCAGAACGTTAAGTTTTATGTGATGGGGAGTTACCCGAGTAATTGAGAAATTTCTAATCAATATTTTTTCTTATCGGTGGTTGCAGCACTTTAAAATAACATCGACGCTCCTGATGGAATATGAAAAAGAAAGAAATATTCTTACATTATGAAGGTTAGTGTTACACCATGTCACATTTGCTAAGTTAAAATCTCTCGAAGTTGATACGTCGTGAGAAGCATCGTTGATAAGCTTTTGACTGTCATCTATAAATTAATACAGGAAAGTACAAACACTGTCGCATTACCGAGATATATTATCAATTACCATTTATAAATTTATTCCCCATCTCCGTCGATACTTAGTTCATGAGCGCAACAAAAAAAATATAGCTTAAAGGAACAGTGAATGAACTGTATTAATATCCTCTGGAGATTGTTTGAATTTTTACCTTATTGAGAGGGTCATTTGCGAGATCCTAAAAACTGCATATTTGTGGGTGAAAACAGTAAATATGCAACTTTCGCAGTGTACTGTAAAATATCCTGGAAACACTACCAATAGTATCTGAAATTCATTGAACATTTCTGAGGGTGAGAAAATTGTCAAAAAAAAAAAAAAAATCAGTAACAATGATAAATGAGGTAATACTCTGGATGAAATCCATTCACAGGTAAAAACGGTTGCCATTTGAGGGTTTTCAACTCAAAGAGTTTCGTTTCATTGGACACGCGAAAACAACTTGGAAATTTAATTAAAAAAAAAAAAAGCATCATTAAAGTGGCATTTTGAACGTTGGGATCAAATATAAAAAATGGTAGATATTAGCATTATGACGGTTCGTGTGATATGATTATTCATATTTATAAAAAAAAAAACGTCGAAAAGGAATAAATCATTTAAATGAAAATCTTTTTTTTATTAATTTTCATATATACAATATAAGGAAAAACAAAATACATAGCTCTTCTGAGATATACACTTTATAAAAATTACTTGGTTCCACATATACGTAGTTCTATTGTTGCTGATAAGCCTTAAAAAAAAAAAAAAAAAAAAAAGGAGGAGCTATGTTGAGATTAACACGATTTTAAATTTCAGATGAGTCTATTGGCTTTTTTTTAAGCCTTGACCGCAGATAAAAGGTAGTGCTAAAGGTGATCTAGTTACGGGTGATAGCATTGTCTTTGGGGGTAGTTCAAATGTGTTTTACTAGATCGATGGATGTATTAACTTGTTTTTGGGCGAAATCGCTAAATATCTAACTTCTCCAAAATGTACTCAAAATTGATTGGGAAACACGCCTAATTATTACTCAAACTTTGAAGACTTTTCTGAGCATGAAAAAAAATCATATTTAGGGAATATATAGGAAGAAATCGATTGACACATGAAGAGATGTCGTATGTTAGGTGTTTAAGAACAATAAGTTTTACTGATCTGGGTGTTACCGAAATAAGCGAGAACCTACGAATGAATATTCTTTTTTATCTGCAGTAGAGGAACTTTGAAATTACATCGAGCCTACTGACTGAATGTAAAATATATATATATATATATATATATATATATATATATATATATATATATATATATATATATATATATATATATATATATATATATTTGCTCATTACGAAGGTTCTTGTTACCCCATAAGCTACATTTTCTTCTGTAAAATCTAAGTTGATACCTCGCGAGTAGGAATGTCGATGAGCTTCTGAGTCTCATCTTTAAACTAGTACGGGAAAGTACAAACGGTATACACATACAGAGATATATAATGAATTACCATTTATGACAATTCCTTATCTCCGTAGACATATAGTGAACGATAGCTACAAAAAATGTAGATTGAAGGAACACTGATGAGCTGTATTAATGTCATTTGCAGACTGCTTGGATGTTTACTTTATGAAGAGGGTTACTTGAGTGTTACTAAAATCGGCATAACTGAGGGCGAAAACACTAAATATGTAACATTCACGATATATATATATATATATATATATATATATATATATATATATATATATATATATATATATATATATATATATATATATATATATATCGTCATGTAAATATGTACGTATTGTGGTGCCATGTGGCTAACTTATCTGTCTATAAATAGTCAGACTCCATAATCCCGTAAGACGTGACACAGGGAGGGACACTAACACTACGCCAACCCAACTTGCTGACAAATTAGGGAACACGTATAGTTACTGTTATGCTACGTGTTCAAGGGTCAACCTCTTGTTCTCTGAACACGAGCTACTGAGCTGGGGTTCCCTTCGAGATCGGGTCTAGATCATGCAACTAGAGGGACAAGGCATAAAAACTTGTGTCACGGATACACGGATATGGCTTTTGTTACAACTCAGGACTGAATACGGTATTAATATTACACATTGTACAGTTCAGAATCACAGTAAGACAATTGGATTCTGGTTCAGGCTGCTGTGGACTTGGGCTGCTCACAGGTGTCGTCCGGGTGTGGGAGGAATCTCGTCAGGTGTGCCTTGCACGGGACCACTGCCAGGGGCTGGGGCATTTGGAGTGGGCTGCTGGGCGGCATGGAGGGAGGCCCTTCCCTAGTGGGGCCTCCGTGGGGAAGGCAGCCTTTAGGACTCGGGTCGAACAGACCAAGCAGGCGCGCTTGTCTACACCCGCTCCTGGAGGAGGGCTGCTTGCCGATGGGGCTGGGGAGGTCATGCCCCGGGGTCCTGGGGGCACCCCTGGGTGACTGGGGGCTGCAGTCTCTCTCGGGTCGAGTCACCATCAGAGGCTGCCTGTGGCGTCCCTTCCTCCTGAAGTCCAACAGCTAGGGGCGTTGCCGGGGCGCTGGCTGCTGAACACGGACCCCAGACTCACCATGGGGCCTCGCCAGATCTCCTCCTGCCACAGCTCTGCCTGGGAACTGCCTCTGTGGGGAGAGAGAGAGAGAGAGAGAGAGAGAGAGAGAGGGTGTCCTGCTCGGCCTCTGGGTGGGTGGTGAGGCAAGCAAGGGAAATCCTCCATGAGGGGAGTCACAGGGGCAGCAGATGAGGGACGCATGGTGGCCGATCCCTCCCCAGCGTGGACGGTGGCCATTGCCATGGTTCTACGTGCCCCTGGGACAATAGGTGAAGGGCATACATTGGCCAACTCTTCCCTGGCACGGAAGGTGGCCGTCGCCGCGGTCCTTCTCCCTGAGGGAGTGAAAGAAGAAGGACGGACGGTGGCTGATCCTTCCCTGGTGCGGATGGTGGCCGTCGCCATGGTTCTGCCCTTCTCTGGAGTCACATCAGGGAGACATGTGGTGGCCTATCTCCCCCTGGTGCAGAGGGTGGTCGTCACCACGGTGCTGTTCCCAGGAGCTGCAGCAGGTGAAAGGCATATGGTGGCCGTCCCTTCCCTGGTGCAGATAGTGGCCGTCACGGCAGTCCTGCAGGGGGTAGTAGCTGGAGAGCGTACGGCGGCCGACTCTTTCTTGATGCGGACAGTGGCAGTCATCGTGGTGCTGCCTGGGACTGTATCTCTACAAGTCCCACCCTGATCCTGGCGAGTGCAGGCCCAGCTGGTGAGAAGTCTGCCGGGGTGGTGATCTTGTGCCTGGCTCCATTGAGGGGAAGAGGGGCGCCAGGTAGTGGGGGACATAGGCCTGTCTTGATTTGGCCCTTCACTATGGTCTCCCCCTGGGGTGGGTGTAGCGCCACCCTATCCGTGGCTCCTCCATGGGGTGGGTGTTGCGACGCCCCTTCCGTGGGCGCCTGTTGGGGTGGGTATTTCACCTCCATCTGTGGAGAAAAAGTCATGCCCCTGTGACTGGAGATGGTAGGTGTCCGAGGTGGTGGTCCGGTGGGTCAGTGTGAGGTGGCGGAGGAGGGTGGTCCAGAGGTGGGTGGGTAGGTTTGGTTCCTGGTGCAGGGCGTAGGTGATCTGGAGGGTGGAGGTCTGTGATGTCTGCTGGAGGAGGGGAAGAAAGTGAGGTGTTCCTCTGATGCACTGGTGTTTCCCATGGGCAGGGGTCTGGGTCATAAGGCATATTTTCATCTCTGGTGGTGGTGAGTGGCCAACGTCTCCTGGCTGAATGCTGGCAACAGATGAGGTGGCCTGGGTTTTGTGGGAGTTCCAAGGGCAGGTGCAAATCCTCTCCCTGGAGGATTGAGTCAGTGGAAGTTTTCATTTCGCCTGGTGTATCCTTAGTGTTATGGAGGTTGTGTTGAGTGTGGTGAGGGTGGATGATGGTGGTTTTGGTGATGTTGGGGGTGTGGATGAGGGTGTGGCTGCATACCTGGCTGGTGGGCTTGAGAGGCGGCCGGATCTGGTTGTGGTGGTGGTGAAGACAGGCATGGGTGGTGAGGTGCTGGGGCCACATGGCGCGGCAGCCAGGCGTGGGCTGGTGGTTGATTGTTTCAGTGGTGGAGTACGGATGTTGGGGCGTGGAGTTGTGGCAGTGGTGGTGGATCAGGGGCTGGTGCATGGTCTGGGGTAGGTCGTGGTTGTGGAGTGGGGGGAGGGGAAGAAACCTGTGTGGGTGTAGGGGTGGTGGCTGGTGGTGTGTGGTTTTGGTGGCATTGTGGGGTGACTGGGGGTGGGTGGGGATTTCCTGGTTGGGTGGCTGGGCTTTTGTGTCCTGTGATGGCGGCATGGTGTCAGGTGAGGTCGCCAGGGGTGGGTCAAGGTCCCATGAGGATGGTGTGGAGCAGGTGGAGGGTGGGGTGGGGGAGGTGGCTGTGGAAGGGGGAGTGGGTGAGGGTGAGCAGGAGGAGGGCGTGAAATAGCAGGCCTATGAGTCAGATGTGTGATCTGGGGTGGCGAGTGGTGGTGGGGTGGAGTGGTGGGTGGTGGAGTGGGTGCAATGTGGTTGGGCAGTGTCGGGTGGGGGGTGAAATAGTTGCACATGGTGGTTGCAGTATGTGTGCTGGGTGTAAAAGTACTGGATGGTAACTTGGTAGAGGTTGGGGATGTTAATGACAGCGTAGGGTCACTCGAACTGTGGCAAGATCTTACTTGGGATCAGCAGCTGCGCTGCTACTACCGAGTCTCCTGGCTTGTAGGGGTTGGATGGGGTGCTGTTGGGTTGTAAGTCCTGATGTTTTTGTAAGTGGTGTAGTCGGCTCTTGAGGTGGTGAAGGGGGTCGGACGTGGGAGACGTGGAGGGGGGTTGGAGGTGGTGTTGTAAGGGTAGGAGGAGTGGGGTTTCTCCAAACACCCGTTTGTGGGGAGTGATAACGTCTTCTCGGGAGCAGATGTTCATGCCCCACTGTATAATTTTTACATGCGCAGGCCAGTCTTCACTCTTTGTTTCCTGTATTCGGGCCCGCACCTGGTTAAGAAAGGTGCGGTGGCTTCTCTCACATATTCCATTTCCTTTGGGCCAGTAGAGAGAGGATTGGGAGATTTGGTAGCCGAAAATGGTAACTAGTTCTTTCCATATCTTGCTGGTAAATTCCGGGGCATTGTCTGAGTGAAGGGCTTGGGGGTTGCTAAAGTTGGGGAAGACGTGGTGGACGAGTGCGTCGGCAGCGGCCACGGCGTGGTGTTCCTTGGCTGGGCAGGTGATGAGAAATTTTGAGTAAGTGTCCATAAAGGAAATGATGTACTTGTAACTGGCTTTGGGTGGTAGGGGGTCAACTACATCCATGGACAATAGTTGCCATGGTTTGTGGGCGGTGATATTTCCCGATAGGCCAGGTGTTCAGGTGATGTCCTTGCTTAGCGCTCAGGCCTGGCAGGTCTGGATGACTTGTTTGTCCAGGTTGGAGGGGCTGGGCATCCAATAAATATCATTAAATACTTGTAGATGCTTTTTGGTGCCGAGATGGATGCCGTTGTCTGAATGTAGGTGGGTCATTGTGTCAAAGGCAGTGTCCGGTCGAGGACTGTGTCTGGCTTGGGTGAACAGGTGATCGCCATACCTGTGGAGCTTAGAGAATACCTGGGGTGGTATCCAATGGGGGCAATCTTTGTTCTGCCACTGGTGTAGGAGGCTGGAGGTGACACTGAGGGAGTTGATTGTCAGGTGCGACAAGGCGTCGGCATTAGTGTGTAGTTTGCCAAGGCAAGAGATTTTGAAAGCAAACTCTTCAAGAGTTTCTCTCCACATGATCAGTTGGGTACTGTGGGTGTGGGATTGGCATAGCCATTGGTGACGTGATTGCCAGAGAGGTACAGTTGCGAGCAGATGACTCGAGGCCACCTAGTCCACCAAGATGTTGGTGTTTTATCTGGCAACAGTGGTAGCTGTGAACTTGACCGAGATTCAGTCAGCTGTTGGGGCGAAACAAACCCAGTGATAATTTGTCAATGTGCTGTTCTAACTGGTCTCTCATCAATATCATGCAAGTAAACAATAAATACTGACAATGAATAACGTGTCATACACGCGGTAGATATATTTATAACCATAGTATTACAACACAGGCATCCAAATATAGTGCGTTCATTCATGTGAGACACACGAGTATTGGTAGTGATTTATTTTGTTCGACTATCGTCGTGAACCAAACAAACTTTGCCAGTTTCCAAGAGATATGCCGTAGATTACCAGTTTCCCCGCAACCTAGCATTATTATCACAAAAAATACCGTCGTGCCAGTCATCCCTCACCGTTAACCTCACTTTCGTCGACCTCTGACTCCAAAGCAGGTGGTACAGTTAAAGATTCACACCACAGAAGGCGGAACAAGGGGAGGGGGGTGTGGGAGTTATATGGAGGATGGTGGGTGAGGCAGGGTGGGTGAGGCAGGGGGGGAGGGGGTTGGCTGTGGTATTTAACATATAAGAGATTAGAGGTTGTAATAATTTTGTTTTGACATAGAAAACCAATGTTTCTTTAATATTCGAGTGATAAAGTCGAACGATTACTCCCTATAAATGTTTATCATCATGAACGGATCAACTAGTTCCACCCCCCATACGTGACGTCACGTGGTGCCTACGTCACAAACCAAGGTGGTGATGGAGCTGCACGCTCGGGATACCCGTGTGTCTCACATGAATGAACGCACTATATTTGGATGCCTTTGTTGTAATACTATGGTTAAAAATATATCTACCACGTGTATGACACGTTTTTCATTATTGCATGATATTGATGGGAGACCAGTTAGAATAGCACATTGACAAATCATCACCGGGTTTGTTTCGCCCCAACAGCTGACTGAATCTCGGTCATGTTCACAGCTACCACTGTTGCCAGATAAAACACCAACATCTTGGTGGACTAGGTGGCCTCGAGTCATCTGCTCGCAACTGTACGCCCGGAAGTGCTCCAGTGCCCATATAAAGCCAAGGCATTCACATTTGGTTGAGACATAGGTTTTCTCGGCTTGGTTGAGGATGCAGCTGGCGCAGGCTATTATGTGCTCTCACCCTTCGTGGACCTGGGCTAGGATGGTGTCGATCGCCACTAGGGACACCGTTGTATAGGCGAAAGGACAGGGTGTAGTCATGGAATGCGATGATAGGAGCAGTGATGAGTTTGGTTTTGAGGGTATGGAATGCTGTGACTTGATCATCGGTCCAGATAAAAGGGCTTGCCTTTTTTAGCCATGTCATGGAGGGATTTTGCAATGTTGGCCAATCCCTTTACAAAGTGCTGGTAGTAAGATGTGAGCCGAGAAAGGCGTGCACTTCGTGGACAACTCGTGGTAGGGGGAGGTCCGCGATAGCATGCAGTTTGTCAGGGTCGGGTGATATGCCTTCCTTTGAGATGATGTAGCCCAGGAAGGAGACGGACCGTTCAGCCTGGGCGCACTTTGATGGTTTATGCTTAAGTCTTGTCTGGTGGATGCACAGGAAGACTTGCTTGAGGCATTGGAGGTGGTCGGCCCATGTCCAGCTGAAAATGATTACATCGTCCAGGTATGCCAGGCAGATTTCCCAGGTGAGGCCGCTGAAGACTGACTCCATTAGTCGGGAAAACGTGGCGGAGGTGTTGCAGAGTCCAAATGGGAGGACTTTGAACTCATAATGTTTCCCGTTACTGGTGTAGAAGACTGTTTTTCTTCAGTCTTCAAGGTGTATGGGGACTTACCAATAACCTGATTGTAGATCTAAGGTGAAGAACCAGGATGCCCCATATAGGGAACCAAGGAAGTCGTCTGTCCTGGGTAGAGGAGTGGCGTCCTTGGTGGTCACGTCATTTAATCATCAATAATCCACACAGATGCACATGGTGACGTCTTTCTTTTTGGCCAGGACTACTGGAGAGAACCACGGGCTGGTGGATGGGGAGATGACGCCGGCATCAAGCATTTCCTGGACCTGCCGGTCCAGTTGTTTGGATTTTTTCCACCATGGTGGTTGGCAAATAGGTGGTCCTGTGGTGTGGATCTCATGTGTCAGGTACGTAGTGTGGCCCATGTCTGCTGGTGCTGATGAATATAGGTCTTGGAAATCCAGGAGGAAGTGTTGGAAGATGTCAGCCTACTGCGGTGAGAGGTGTTCAGGTAGGGGGGGTAGGGTTGCAGGGGAGGAAGGGGGGTTGAACAAGGCTCGGCCTCCATTTCTCCGACCATTAATCCTCTGGGGAGGGTGAGGGGGGTGGTGGAGATGTTGGTGACACGTACTGCTCCGAGGTGAGGGAGGAAGAAGGTGGGAGACAGTAGGCAGGAGAAAGCCCCAGGTGGAAGGCTAGAGGAGAACAAGACCGTGGTTCCAGTGGGTCTGTTCAGGTGTAGATAGGCCTCGTGCTGGGGGAGGATGGTCATGGCGGAGTCGATGGTTTCGGGGAAGGTGGGGTGTGGAGGAGTGGTGGGGCAGAGGGGGTACGGGGCAGGATGGAGGACATGGCAGGGGGGGTAGGTTGATGGGGGAAATGGGGGTGTGAATGTGCAGAGTGGCTGGGAGGGGGGGGGGTCTAGAGGCTTCTGGAAATGGAGACACTGTTTGTGACAGTCGATGTTGGTGTGTAACTTCTGCAGAAGGTCCAGTCCCAAGTAGCGATCGTAGGCATGGCAGGTCGAGTCGAAAATGATGAACTTGTGTTGGGTGGATGCTTGCTGGTGGGTATTGGCACATAGGGCCCTGATTTCCCCACATATTGGTAGGGGACCATCCTCCACATCCACTAGGTGAGCTGAGGTGGGGAGAAGTGGACTGAAACCCGAGATGTGGCAGGAGTAGAAGTGGCTGTAGAGGCAGGATCTAGCCGCTCCTGTGTCAATCAGCAGCCTTGCTTTTACCCCATTCAGTCACATCTTGTCATAGACTGGGGGGCGGTATTTCTGTGAGGTGGCCCCCGCCACCATGGGGAGGTGAGGGGCGGTCCTAAAAATCCAGCTGTTGTGGGGTGTCTTCCTCTTCGGGCTCCATTTCCCCAAGGTCGATGTAGTCAGTGGGTGAGGCGTCGTCCTCGGTTCCCTTGTCGTCTAGTGAGGAGACTTTGCAGCACCCTTGGGTGGTTGTCCTGCACCGGGCTGCCTTTAGTTGCTAACAAATGTCATGGATAGGGCAATTCTGGCTGGAGATGGAAAATTCCCATGGGATGAGAGATAATATTCATATCCTCCTTGGGGTTGGGGCACCTCTTGGTAGGGTGTGCCCTGGGCATGGTGGTTGTTGCTGAAGGGATTGTGTGGGTGGAAGGCATCCGTGGTTTGTGGTGTGGAATCTTCCTCTGGGTGGGGAACTTTCTGACTGCCAATGTGCTGTGGGGTGGAGTAGGCGGCTAAGAGGCATTGCACAAGCTGGACATCTTTGTCGAGGTCCCCTATTGGGTTGTATATCATAGTCTTCCCTTATGGTGCCAGGGAAGATCCTCAACAATGTATTAAATATAATTATGCTGTTCCCGGGTGGCTGCATCGGTCTCTGGGTAAGCGGCAGTGATGAGTCGCCTGGCCTGGATGAGTGTGTCATCCAGGTTGCCAGTGTAGGTGAGGGCATCGAGCTGTGACAGAGCTATGACTTTCCCCAAGGATGGCGTGACTGCTTGAATCACAATTTGGGTGAATTGCACCCATGTCAGCTCTGGGACGATTATGGTGGCAATACTTGCCATTGCTTTGCCCAGGCATGGTAGGATAACTGCTATCTTCTCCCTGTCATGATCGAATCCTATGTCTAACAGCGACTTAACCATGAACAGGTATGTATTAATATCATATTGTTCAGGGTCGAACTTTGGCAACTGTATGTGGGGTTTGGTTGCCATTCTGATACGCTTTCCCTTATGTTCCTCGTTGCTTTCAAGAACCACCACTAACCACCAGTGTTATGCTACATGTTCAAGGGTCAACTTCTTGTCCACTGAACATGAGCTACTGAGCTGGGGTTCCCTTCGAGACCGGGTCTAGAGCATGCAACTAGAGGAACAGGACATAAAAACTCAGGTCAACCAACCTTACACGGATATTGCCTTAGTTACAACTCAGGGCTGAGTACAGCATTAATATTACACATTGTATAATTAAGAATCACAATAAGACAAGTGGACTCTGTTTGGGCTGCTGTGGACTTGGGCTGCTCATGGATGTCATCTGTGTGTGGGAGGAATCTCGTCAGGTGTGCCCTCCCACAGGAGGTACGGGACCACTGCCGGGGGGTGGGGCGTCCGGAGTGGGCTGCTGGGCGGCGTGGAGGGAGGCCCTTCCCTAGCGGGGCTTCCATGGGGAAGGCAGCCCTCCGGACTGGGGTCGAACAGAGCGAGTAGGCGTGCTTGTCTATGTCTGCTCCTGGAGGAGGACTGCTTGCCAATGGGTCTGGGGAGGTCACTCCCTGGGGACCTAGGGGGACCCCTGGGTGACTGGGGGCTGCAGTCTTGCTCGGGTCGAGTCGCCATCAGGGGCTGCCTGCAGCGTCCCTTCCTCCTGAAGTCTGACAGCTAAGGGCGTTGCCAAGGCGCTGGCTGTAGGACACAGATCCCCAGACTCACCAGGGGGCCTCGCCAGATCTCCTCCAGCTGCAACTCCGCCTGGGAACTGCCTTTGTGGGGAGAGAGAGAGAAGGGTGTCCTGCGCTGCCTCTGGGTGGGTGATGAGGCAAGCAAGTGACATTCTCCGTGAGGGGAGTCACAGGGCCAGCAGATGAGGGACGCACAGTGGCCAATCCCTCCCTGGTGCAAACGGTGGACATCACCGCAGTTCTACGTGCCCCTGGGACAGCAGATGAAGGGCTTACAGTGACCAACCCTTCCCCAGTGTGGATGATGGCTGTCACCGCAGTCCTATTCCCTGAGAAGGTGGCATAAGAAGGACAGACGGTGGCCGATCCTTCCCCGGTGCGGATGGTGGCCATCGCCACAGTTCTGCCCTTCTCTGGGGTCACAGCAGGGAGACGTACGGTGGCCGATCTCCCCTCAGTGCAGAGAATGGCCATTACTGCGGTGCTGTTCCCAGGAGTCGCAGCAAGTGAAAGGCATATGGTAGCCGTCCCTTCCCCAGTGCAGACGGTGGCCATCACCGCAGCCCTGCAGGGGGTAGTAGCTGAAGAGCGTACGGTGACCAACTCATTCTCGACGTGAACGATGGCCGTCATCATGGTGCTACCTGGGATTGTATCTCTACAAGTCCCACCTCTATCCTGGCGAGTGCTGGCTCAGCTGGCAAGTAGTCTGCCGGGACAGCGTTCTTGTGCCTGGCTCCATTAAGGGGAAGAGGGACACCAGGTAGTGGGGGACATAGGCCCATCTTGATTTGGCCTTTCATGCACCCTATGCACCTCCCTGTGGTCTCCCCCTGGGGTAGGTGTAACGTCACCCCGTCCATGGCTCCTCCATGGGGTGGGTGTTGTGATACCCCTTCCGTGGTCTCCCACTGGGGTGGGTATTTCAGTTACCACCCAGCGTTGTAAATGGTTCATTGGCTTACAGGTAACCATTTGGCTTATCACTCAATGTAAGGCCACCTGAAAAGGAAAGAGGAGTAATAAAACGTGACAGGAAAGATGAAAAAATAGGAAGAGGGCAGGCAAAGAAAAAGAATGATAAAGGTGATGGAAGTAGGCATCACAGCATCAAGTGAACGGATGATGGTTGCCACCACCAGCCACGTACGTAGTTAATGGATGTGTAATATTGGCAGCATGGCGTGACCCAGTCAGTCATCATCACCATCATCTCATCCAATACGCCTTCACGTCTTATGCAAACATGGCGCGTTCAGTAGTAGCATTCCAAATTGCTCTGTCACTGGCCACATGCACTATTTCATCTAGGCTTTCTGTACATAGTTTTATGTCCACAGCCGCTAGTTCTTTGCTTACTGAGCTCAGCCAGGTGGTCTTAGTTTTGTCTCTGGATCTTTTAGTATGTCTCAAGGCTTCACTCAGAGCCTTTCTTGCAGGTGTATCCTCAGGTAGACGGAGTAGATGTCCCATCCACTTTAATCTTATTCCTACTTCTTTGTTCCAAGGAGTTGTATTACTTCTTCTGTATAGTTCTTCATTTGTCACCTTGTCTTGCCAGAAAATATTCAATACTCTTCTTAACAGAGATCTTTGGAAGATGTCAATGCTTGTTTCTAGCTCCTTGGTTAAGGTCCATATCTTGCTGTTGTAGAGGAATATGCTCTTTATATATGCATTTACTGCTGTGATCTTCAGTTTTATGGATATCCTTCTTGCTTCTAGGATGTGTTTCAGCTTATGTCTGCTGTTGTCTATCAGGCTTCCTGCTAACTTACATTTCTTCCAGTCTTCGCTTCCACTCCTTTCAACTTCATACTCTTTCTTATCCTTCTTTGCATTCAGAGTTCTTCTTTTTATGGTTTCAGGGACACTCACTTTCCGCAGTTCATGCTTGTGTTTAGCGGTTGTAGCGAAGCTAATGTCCTCTGCATATTGTTGGTCGATGTCTAGATAGATATCAGTTGGAGAACTACACATATGGTCTAGCAAACATTCTGGTAGTACTAGAAAACAAAAATTTTTATTCTATAATTATTGTTAAGAAGTAGAAATGGCAAAGGTGCACAGATAAGAGAAGAAAAGAGCACAGAAACTAGCGAGAATTCAGGATGAGAGCAGATTTGGAGACCTATACCCATTTCTACATTCCACAATTAGCCAGAGTCTTGTATCTGGTGGAATGTAGTAATGGGTATAGGTCTCCAAGTCTCTTCCCATCCTGAATGCTCTGTTGTTACTGTTATGCTAGGCGTTTTTGGGCCGGCTTCCCGCCCTAAGAATGCCTAGGGTATAGCTGGGTTCCCTTTCTAGACCGGAGCTTAGACACAGTATGAGAGGAACATGGCATAAAAACAAAGGGCAACAATCTTACCCGTACACTCGGAAGCACTAATTTCTCCGCCCCCTAGCAGCCGGAGTCGCGGCCAGTGAGAGACCAGGCGTTCGAACACCCCACACCCACATCCCCTCCCCCAACCCCAGTGGCAAATGTTGTTGGACAAATGTGGAACGGCCAAAGCTGGTGATCTTATAATGTCATGATTGTTTATATAGAGAATCAGAACCAGTAGGGGTAAGTATATAAAGGTATTTAATGGGTATTACTGTGCTGTTATCCACAACATATGAAAAAGGAACGAAAATGAAAGCAGACCTACATTGTATTATGTGTTATTGTCTGTAATAGTTACGTCCTATATTATAATGTTACAGATAAGTATAGTATAATGAACAGCATCTGTTGAAAGATATGATGTCTTTTCTCACACATTCTCATTCTCACCACCACCATCACCACCCTTCTCTCTGGGTTTATATCAACCAAACGCCTCTCTTATCCTCCCGTCCCCAACTCCCACGCTTAGTTAACCAACATAAAGATATTGATGAAATGATCCGTCAGGTATTGATCATATTAATATTAGCATACACCTCAGTATTAAGCACCAACAAATCAGTAACATACAATACTTCGATAAACCTACCAACTATTTCATCTTGTAAGCTGTTACGTGACATATGCACAGCAAGTTTGACCTTGTGTTACAGGGACATACTGCTGTTTATTGCTAACACAGGTTATGGGTGTTTTTGGACGTACATCAATTCATATTAACGTGACAATTTAAGCCTCACATTATAAACATGTATGGTTTATATTCCTGTCACTACCGTATTAACCAAACGAATCAGGGATCGGTTCTGACGAACCACAAACTCTCTGCTTCAACGAAAATATTTCGACCTCTTGTCACAACAGTGACACAATGTCACAATGTATACGACTGAATGTGGGTCAGTCGTCTACATAATGACATTGTGTCACTGTTGTGACAGGAGGTCGGAATATTTTCGTAAAAGCAGAGAGTTTGTGGTTCGTCAGAACCGATCCCTGATTCGTTTCGTCCATCCATTAATGACAGGAACATAAATCTTAAGTGTTTATAATGTAAGGCTTAAATTGCCACGTTAATATGAATTCATGGGCATCCAAAACCACACACAACCTGTGTTAAAGTAAAACAACCTTATGTCCTTGTATCACAAGGTCCAACTTGCGGTGAGTATGTCACGTAACAGCTTACAACAAGATGAAATAGTCGGCAGGTATACCGAAGCATTGTATGTTATTGATTTGTTGGTGCTTAATGCAGAGGTGTATTATAGTAATAATATGATCAATACCTGACGGATCATTTCATCACTATCTTTGTTTACGTTGGTTAATAATGGGTGTGACTGGTGGACGAGAAGATAAGAGAGGCGTTTGGTGGAGACAGGAATCGAGAGAGATGGATGGTGGTGGTGGGAGTGAGAATGTATGAGAAAAGACATCATATATTTCAACAGATGCTGTTTACAACACTATACTTATTTGTAACATTATAAAATAGGACGTAAGTATTATAGACAATAACACATAGCACACTGTAGGTCTTCTTTCATTTTCGTGCCTTTCCTCTATGTTATGGATAACAACACAGTAATAAACATTAAGTACCTTTATATACTTACCCCTGCTGGTTCTGATTGTCTATAAAAACAATCATGACACACTGTAACATCATCAGCTTTGGCCGTTCCACGTCTACCCAACAAGATTTACACTGGGGTTGGGAAAGGGGAGGTGGGTGTGGGGTGTTCGTACGACTGGTCGCTCACTGGCCGCGACTCTGGCTGCACGGGGGGAGAAATTAGTGCTTTCGGGTGTACATTAGCAAATTCTCTGCTACAGAACGAGAAGACAATTCACACGATAGACTATACAAAGTTAATACACAGGCTGGGAGATGGGTTTCGTGCATCACGCAGGATACGAGATAGACAATGGGCTCTGGGTAAATAGGTAATACACAGTTTCACAGTCCTTGTATGTGAGGCTTGTTTCACAGTGAAAGGGTAAAACATAGGTTTTGCTGTGCACGGGATAGTTCAAGAGTCCTTATTCTGACACTGACGTTGTTTCTATGAATGAAGAATATATATATATATATATATATATATATATATATATTATTGTCACTGGATTTTACTTTTCGGTCTATACAAGGTGGATATGCACTGTCACAAGAGTTATTATTATAACACCGAGTTTTTGCCTCTCGTTCTTCACCAGGTGGGTATGCACTGTCACAAGCGTCTTTATCACTGGCACTGGAATTCACTGCCTATCTGCTCTGTACAGTCTTTGCCTCTCACTTTCTGTCTGTGGGGACTAAGTACCACGATCACTATTCGGGGCAAGGGGGAAAGGGGAGGCCCTGGGGACTCATTGTTGTCGGCCTGGTGTAGGTGGAGTCCCTTCAGGAGTCCCTTCGTTCCACGGCCTCGGGACAACTCGCACCGGCGTCGTCTCTCGTCGAGGGCTGTGGTTGGGAGTGGTGAAGGACCCCTCACTGTCGGGGCTGGGGACTTGGGTCTGGCCCTCAGAGCTGGGGCCAAACAGGTTCTGGAGGTGCTCCTGCAGGCGCCTGGTGGGGGAAGGACGTCATCTTCATCAGGGAGGGGAGAGGTCTTGCCCCGGGGTCCTGGGGGCACCCTCGAGGTTCCGTCAGCAGCGGTCTCCTTCCTGTTGTGTCGCCATCAGGGTGGGGCTGTGGCGTAGCTCCTGGCAGGAGTCCATCGGGTGGGGGTCCTCCTCGGGGGCCGACTGGGTGGAGAATAACCCCACGGATAACACCAGGCCTCTTCACCAGTTCTCGCGGTGGAAGTCCTTCTGCTGGAGCTTGCCTTGGTCTTGGTGGACAGAGATGCGACCTGCGCCCCCGCCGATAGGCAGGGCTGATTGCAGGTTGCCCTCATGGGTGACGTCCCTCCCTGGCCCGGCTACCAGCCGTCGCCGAGGTCCCTTGGGCAACAGACGGAGGGTGGCTAAAGGCCGTCCCTTCCCTGTTGGTGCGGTTACCGGCCGTCACCGGGGCCCGACTTCTTGACGGGACCACAGACGAAGTGCGGCTACAGGCCGTCGCTTGACTGCAGGCACGGCTACAGGCCGTAGCAGAAGTCCCATATGGAGAGTGACGTGTAGGCGAGGAGCGCCTACAGGCCGTCTTCTGCCTACTGGCGCGGCTACAGACCGTCACTGGTGTCGAGCCCTCCGAGGCAACTGCAGAAGGAGAGGGGGCATACCGTTCTCTCCCCACGTGCGGCTTCAGGCCGTCACGGGTTCTGCAGGGGGGTTGAGCAGCACCTGGAGCGGCTACAGGCCATCTCCTTTTTTGGCACATGACTACAGGCCGTTGCCTTTTTTGTGTGCAGCTACCGGCCGTCACAAGGGCGTGGCTACAGGCCATCGCATTATTGGAGTGGCTACAGGCCGTCTCCTTGTTGTCAGAGCAGCTACAGTCCATCTCTTGATTTGTGTAGCTACCGACTCTCGCTGGGGTGCTGCTTGGAGTTGTTTTTCAGCTCCACCCCGATCTTGGCGAGGGCTAGCTCGGCCTAAATGTAGTGCACTCGGACTGGGTTGGTCGTGCCGGGCACAATCTGAGGAATAGGGGCACTCGGCCCAGTGGGACTTATGTCTGTATTGTATGGACGTTGCGCACGCGCCATATATCCCTCCATAGTCTCCTCCTGGGGGTGTAGTGGTACCCTCAGTTGCCACGGCCGGTACTACTGTGCTTTTTTTATCTCTTATTTGTGCACTTTTGCCATTCCTTCATCTTAATAATTTTATAGGAAAATTTTTGTTTTCTAGTTTATGATCATTTTGTGGAAGTATAATTATACATAAAGCAAGTGTTAGATTAGGATTGTTAAGTGCATAGTATACTGAATGACTAAAACGAGGGTGAAAAAAAAGTGTTTTGGTAACTTCTTTAACTGTAGACGAGCTGTAGCTAACCAGTATTGCGCAAAATGGCGTACTTACGAATGACCGCGATGCGGTTTTCAGGCCGTAACTCGCGAATCATAGCCTGAATGCATTTTTAATCATAAAACACATCTACACTTGACAAGCAGCTTTTGTTGTATAGTACCCTCGCGTGCGCCTTTTTTTTTTTTTTTTTTTTTTTGAGTTATGACGAAAGAAAGAACCAAAACCGATATTTCCGCGGTTCGATTTTGCTACTTCTACGAAGGTTAGCTGGACTTTGCGAGTAGTTTTGCTCTTGAATAGCCAAGGTCTTTTAGTTCATAAGCGTAGAACTAAGGTTTGCGACTGTTTTCACGCTAATGCTCTATGAGAGAGGACGCCACTCTAAACCTGCGCCATTCGTACTTACCGAGTGCTACTGCACTCCGTGATATCTTCTGTGGCTGTTTGAGGCACGGTGTGGTTGTGCTCCGACATACTCCTTTCTTGCTGGTTTGAGTGCTTGAGCTAGATACAAGCGGAGAGTAGGTGGCTGTGACTATCTCCCTGTGGGACACCAATACTGGTGGTGATCGGTCGTCCTAACTCCTTTCCACATCCTACTTGAAATTGTACATCTCAGCATGATCGAGATCATGTGCAGTTCATCATCTTCCAGAACTTTGAGGTCGCTAAAAAGTTCTGCCCTTGCTACTGTATCAAAGGCCTTGTTCATGTAAAGCATTAGTAGGAACAGTTTGTAGTTTACGGATGTTACTGCTTTCTCTGCCAGAACTTTAAAGGTGAAATATCAGTTCTGTGGTGCTCCTTCCCTCTCTATACGCTGCTTGTCACTGGTATTTTCTGATATATCTTAGCTGATGTTCTGCGCATCATGCATATTGTGAGTATTTTCCTCAGGATGGATAGGAGGAGGATGGGTCTTCGGTGGCCTGGTGGTCCTGGTTTTTTCCCTGGTTTCTGCTGTGGTATGAGTATGCCATGCCTGACTTGCTCCGGATGCTTTCCTGTCTTTGCCATATCATTGAATACCTCTGCTGTTCCTTGGTGTAGTACTGGTGGACCGTACTTTACCATCTCTGCTTTCAGCTGATCACTCCCTACACTTTTGTCATTTTTTAAAGATTTTGCTGCTTATTCTATTTCTTCTGCTGTGAAAGAATTCCCCATTTCTGTTGGTGTTATACGAGGTAGTTCTGCTTCTCTTGATGTAAACATCTTTTCAAAGAAATCTGTAATGATTTCTGCTTGTACTTTCTCTAATGTGACCAGTCCTTCTTCGCCATCTACTACAATTTTCTTTCTTGGTTTCACTGATTTGAATTGTCTGACAGCTTTATATATCTTTGTTAATCATCGGTGCTGTATTCAATCTCCTTAGTGATGTTATTTATCTTCTCTTCCTCTTCTTTCTTTAGTAACTTGTGTATGTTGTTCATGACCTTATTTCTTCCTTTTCTTATTTCTGCTTCTCTGTTTTTGTCTTTGGTGGCGTTCAGATCATTCTTCAGTTTCATCTGCTTTTCTGACAGTTCTCCTGTCTCTCTGTTGCCACTCTTCTTGGACTTCTTTACCACAACTACTATTTCCTTAGCTGCTTCTGTGTATGTTTGCACTATGATATCCCATTTCTACTGTCGATCTGAATCTGGTATGATCTCACTTTTGTATTTTTTCTGCTTCTTCCATATCTTTCTGTGTTCTTTTTCTTTGAGTTCTGAAGTGTTGATTACTTCAGACTTTATCTTGTACACATACACTAATTTCCAGTCCATCTTCATTGTTGTCAGTACAAGTCTATGGTCACGGTTCGTGTGTTGCGCTGTGAGAACTTGAGTCTGTGATCAAGCGTCTGTGTTGTTTTCTGATAAGAGTGTAGTGAAATAATAACAACTGAGGGCATCACAACACCCTCAGGAGGCGACAGCGGAGGGGTTAGCAGGGCGCGCGCGACGTCCGTGCGATATGGACGTATGTCCAATACAGGTGCGCGCCCCTATTCCACGGAATGCACCCGGAGCGAACATCTCAGTCCAGGTGCACTACCCTTCCACCGACCCAGCTTTCGTCAGGATCGGGGTGGAGCTAATAAAACAGCTTCAGGCAGCACCCCAGTGACGGCCGGTAGCCGCACACTAAAAGCAACGGCCTGTAGCCGTGCACGTGTGACAGCCGGTAGCTGCACACTAAAAGCAACGGCCTGCAGCCACGCATCTGTGACGGCCAGTAGCCGCACCTTTAAAAGACGGCCAGCACCTGCTCATAATGCTGCCCACCCACCCCCTGCAGAACCTGTGACGGCCGCTTGCCACACACGGGGAGAGAATGGTATGTCCTCTCTCCTTCTGCAGTTGCCTCGAGGGACACGACACTGGTGAGGCCCGGCAGTTGCTCCAGTAGGCAGGGGATGGCCTGTACCACCCCTCCACCTGCACGTTGTCCCTCATACGGACATTCGGCGATGGTTGGTAGCCGCGCCCGTAGACAGGTGACGGCCGGTAGCTGCATTTTGTCTGCAGTCTTGTTAGGAAGTCGGGCCCCGGTGATGGGTGATTGCCGCACCGACGGGAAAGGGACGGCCTGTAGCCGCTCTCCTCCCGTTGCCCAAGGGACCTCGGCGACAGCTGGTAGCCACACTAGAGATGGGCGCCTTAAAAGCCCCTCGCCCCCTGTGACTTCACAACCTGAGGGAGATCCTTGCTCAAACTGCCCCACCGGTGGCAAAGTCCCACCCTTAACTCCCCAGACCAAAGCAGCCTGCAGGAGGAGAAACTTCCAATCGAGGACTGGTGGAGAGAACACGTTCTGACCCTGGGGCTGCACTCCACCCAGTCAGTACCAGAGGGAGACCAGCACCTGTCGAACTCTAGCCCTACCCTGACGGTGAAGCAGCAGGAGCAAGACAGCAGAAGATGGGCTCTCCACGGCGCCCCTAGTACCCCAGTCCAGAAGAGGAGAGACACTCTTCCCGCACCAGGCACCCACAGGAGCACCTTCAGAGGATATTTGGCCTCAGTCCCGAGGGCCAGACCCCAGTACTAAGCCCCTCCAGTGCGGGGCCCTTCACCATGCCTGACCACAGCCCTTTCTGGAGGACAACGCCCCCATGAGTAGTCCCTTGGCCCCTCGACAAGAGGACACCTAAAGGGACGCAGCCGACACTGAGCCACCGCCTGTAAGCCGCCTCCCCCCTTGGTTGGTCCACTCACTTGCCCCACATCCCCATAGTGACTGTGACTTCCCAGCTCACGAGGTGAAAGTGAAAGTGACTATCAGAGTATAGAATACAGTACGATGTCTAAACTCTACTAAATGTGATAAGAGACATGAGCAGTGTTCCACCTCCCTATTTCATTTAGTGTAACGCGGGACAGGCATACAATTATCATAAAATACAAGCAGCCCTAGAGCAATGTGTAATCTCATCTTCACTTAAGCACAGTGTCTGTCCGTCTGTTCCCGAGACTGTCGGTATCCTGCGTGATACCTGTAGCATATAAATACCTGCCAATTCCAGTTCTTGCCTTTGGATACAGTCTCGTGAATTGTCTAGCTTCCTGTACCTAGAATTTGGTAATATACTGTACTTGTAAGGTTGTTGCCCTGTGTTTTTATGCCCTGTTCCTCTCACACTGTGTCTAAGCTCCGGTCTAGAAAGGGAACCCAGCTATACCTTAGGCGTTGTTAGGACGGGAAGCCGACCTAAAAACACCTAGCATAACATGTACAATAGTCTAATTTTGATTTCTGTATGAATTTTTTCGTATGTTACCGTCCTTATCCCTGTGTTCTTTCCTTTTGGTACATTCCCATGTTGTGCGGTGGGCCATCTTGTGGTAGGACTGTGCGTTAGTAAGGATCAGTTTATTTCGCATGCTCATTTCTGCCAGATGTTTTCCAGTGCTGTTCATGTGTCCCTTACCATATTTTCCCACTACTTTACTATAGTTTTTGTGCGCTGATCCTGTTTTGGCATTAAAATCGCCTGCTATACTCCATTTCACCGAGCCTGGTCAAGGTCTCCTGGCCTGGGGGTGAGATTGATGACGTCACAAGCGGAGGCGGCTGGTGCCTGCAACTGGCCACAAATTCTCTCTCTTCTCTAATTTGCTTATGTATTCATTGCAATTATTATTGTTATTATTATTATTGATTAAACCCTCTATTTTGTCCGCTTTACTGTTTTTAATGGATTTATTCACATATATGCAGTTTAATATGAGTCTACATTTAAAGCCGCGTTCTCGCGGGCCGTTTGGGACCGGTTTAGACCGGTCTGGACTCATAAGTGGTCGCAAGAACAGGGTAATGTCGGTCCGATCCTGTCCGAGTCTCCTATTGGCTGCAAGAGTGATTGGGAGTGGCCTAGAAGAATGTCGCTATGGTAAGAAATAAAAGATTCTTGTCGAATTGCCAAACAATTTGGGCTGAAACCTGCCTTAAAGGTTCACAGAATACATTTAAAGTTGAAGATGACTGAGTCTGTATTCTTTCGACGAATTTTGAGCTATCCTTCTGCTCCCCTCGAGATTTATTTTGGCAGTAAATGCTTTAATCATCCTATTTCGTGCGATCTAAAGTAATACAAAGCCTTTGCTTCATGGTGAGATTTATTTGGTTCCCTTCTTGGATGATCATGGGCTTCTACTAGCATTAAAAATCTAATTTAAAACAAACCTTATTCCCAAGTCCGCCATGTGTTGACCATCGGTGTTTACACCCTGGCACGGATGCTCCTGGCCTCCTTCTTGGCTGTTGCTCAAGCGCATACGTTTGTGCACAGACCAGTCTGGCCTAGACTAGCTTTTGGGGCAAGACTGCTTTCGACCAGTCTGTACTGGTCTAATTGTCTCGGCAGGACAGCAAAAAAGACCGGTCTAATATGGTCGATACTGGTCTAAAAGCCTCACGGAAATGCAGCAATAGAAACTTATTCCAGGTACAATGCACGATGAGTTTAATGGTTTTGTTTTTATATAATTAGGCTATAAAAGCACTACAACTCGTAGATACTCATCACATTCTGTTTATTAGTTTGAAGAACACCATCAATCATTGTCAAACAAATCTATTGGCATATCACTATTATTGAAATACGCACCCCGTGAAAGGGTGAGAGAATGGGAATATGGTTTAGGTATATGTGCGGGAGTCAATGAAAATGAGAGGGCAAGAGAGGGAGTATGTCTGATGATAAGAAGTGGAAGGAGAATATAAGAGAGTATGGAACAGTGGGTGCAAGGATTGTATGGGTGAGGATGAAAGTAGGTATACAAGCGTCGGTGATTGTATGTGTGTATGCCCCAACAGAGGATCGAGTGGCAAGAGTGAAAGATGAGTTTTGGGCGAGTGTAGAAGCGTGTATGGACAAGTTTGAGAGGAGCGAGAGAATGCTGTTGGTTGGAGACATGAATGGCAAAGTTGGGAATGTACGAGTGGATGGAGTGGTTGATCAGTGGGGTGTGCCAGCTGACGTAGATGGGAATGGAAGTGCTTTGGTGGACATCTGTGCTTGTAAGGGGTTGGCAATAGCCAACACCTACTTTCGGCATAAGATGATCCACCAGTATACATGGAGAGTAATGAGGAGGATGGATGGTGAACTTGTTGAACGAAAGGCAATGATAGACTACGAGTGTGTGGATAAGCGAATGAAAAGACAAGTGTTGGATGCAAGAGTGTGGAGAGGGTGGGGGAATGGAGTCTCGGACCATCACTTAGTGATGGCCAAGGTAGAGCTGCAAAGAAAGTGGTTGAGGAGACGAAGGGGAAGACAGGAGGAAGCAACTCATGTGAGAAAAGTGAAGAAATTGCAAGATAGTGAGAAAATGACAGAGTATAAGAGCATAGTGGAAGAAAGATTGGGAAGGTATGAGCTAGAGCAGATGGAAGGGGTGGAAGACGTATGTAAGATATTCACGGAAGAGATAGGCGCAGCGTGTGAGGCGGTTTGTGGAGTGAGGAGGAGATGCAAGGGTGTGCAAGGGACAGCATGGTGGAATGATGAGGTGAAACGAGCTGTGGAACAAAAGAAGAAGGCATATAGTGAATGGTTAACGAGTAGAGGTAGGGGAGAAGATAAGAGAGAGAAGAGAGAGGTATATGTGAGCAGGAGAAGGGAGGTTAAGAGACTGGTGAAGGAGAGTAAAAAGAAGGTGGATGAAGAGTTTGAGAGGAATCTGAGTGTGAAATGGAGGGAGAGGAAGAAATTGTTTTGGAAGGAGGTAAAGAAAGTAAGGCAGTGTGAAAGGGGAAATAGTAGGGGAGTGAAAGATAGGAATAATAGATTGTTGGTGGAGAAGAGAGAGAGAAATTGAGGAGATGGAAGGAGCACTTTGAGGATTTGTTGAATGTGGAGAGTGAGAGCAGTGCGAGTATAAGTGGTTGGGGAATGGCTGGGAGAAGAAGAGATGAGAGGAGGGAGGAAGAGATTAGTAGGGCGGAAGTAATGGAAGCGATGAAGAAGATTAAGTTGGGAAAGGCCCCAGGAATTGATGGAGTGTGTGGTGAAATGCTTAGGTATGGGGGTGAGATTGCTGTGGAGTGGATATGGAAGTTGCGTAGATTGGCTTGGGAAGAGGAAAGGGTTCCAGAGGACTGGAAATCAGGTAAAATTGTTCCTTTATACAAAGGAAAAGGAGAGAGAGAAGTATGTGGTAACCATAGGGGTATTTGCCTACGGTACTTAGTGTGACTGGTAAAATATATGGTAGAATACTCATTGATAGGGTTAGGCATATGACAGAGGAGCTAGTTGGAGAAGAACAAGGGGGATTTAGGAAGGGAAAAGGGTGTGTAGATCAGATATTTGTTCTAAGATGTTTAGTGGAGAAGTATCTAGAGAAGGGAAGGAAAGTGTATGCTGCCTTCATGGACTTGGAGAAAGCTTATGACAGAATAGATAGGCAAGGTATGTGGAAGGTATTAAGAATATATGGAGTGGAGGGGAAATTGCTGAGTGCTGTGAAGAGTATGTACGAGGAAGCTAGGGCTACGGTGCGAGTGGATGGTGAGCTGAGTTCTTTGATCTCAATGTGGGACTGAAACAGGGTTGTGTGTCTCCATAGCTGTTTAATATATGCATGGATGCGGTTGTAAAGGAGGTGCAGGGTAGGGCAGTGGATGTGGGGGTGGCTCTAATGAATGAGGGTGAGATTTGGAAGCTTTCGGTTTTGCTGTTTGCTGATGATACAGTACTGTTGAGTGAAGATGAATGGGAGTTGCAAGGTTTGGTGAATGAATTTGAGACAGTGTGTAGGAGGAGGAATCTGAAAGTTAATGTAAACAAAAGTAAAGTTATGGTGTTTGAGAGGAATGAAGTCACAGAGTGTGCAGTGAGGTTGGATGGTGAGGATATGGAGAATGTGAGTGCATTCAAGTACTTGGGTAGTGTGATGAGTAAGGACTGAACTTTGGGGGATGAAGTGCGTGAAAGGGTACAGCAGGGAAAGAAGATTGTTGGTACACTGAAAGCAGTTATGAGAAATAGGGAGGTGAGTATGGAAGTTCAGAAGTCACTGCATGATAGTATTGTGATCCCTATCCTGACATATGGAAGCGAGGCATGGACCTTGCAAGAGGGGAAGAAGTCAAGAGTGAGAGCAGTGGAAATGAGTTACTTGAGAGGAGCATGTGGAGTGACGTGGAGGGACAGGTTGACGAATGAAGAAGTGAAGGAACGCTGTGGGGTGGATGTGGATGTGGTTGAGAAGATTAGGAGAAATACACTGAGGTGGTTTGGACATGTGAAGAGAATGGAGAATGAAAGACTGACTAAGAGGGTGTATGTAGGTGAGGTGGAGGGAGGGAGAGGGAGAGGTAGACCGAGGATGAGGTGGAGGGATGGAGTTGAGAGGTATATGAGGGAGGGGGGGGTGAGTTGGGGTGAGGGTAGTCAAATGGTGGGTGACAGATTGACTTGGAGGCGTTTTGTCTGCGGCCACCCTTTGCGGGATTAGGGCGTCGGGCTATAGATAGATAGATAGATAGACATCCCTCATCCACCTCCTCCTCCTCCTCCTACGGGAGTAGCCCCTCGGTAACGGCCACTGTACATACTGGGGAAGGAACGGCCACTGTACACCCACGCACCAAAGTTTCTGTATCCCCCTTGGTGGAAGGAAGTGGAAATCAGGGTTAGAGTGAGACCAGGGGAACGGACAACCGTGAGTGGTGGTTTGGAACTGAGTTTCGAGGCGAATAGTAAGAAACCTAATGACATCGGATTCGAAACATTTGCGTGCTATTCATCTGCAAAACATTATGCATTTGTAACATACATAGCATATAACATTGACTACTATGTTATCATGGTGTCCTGTGAAACTGGTCCAGACACAACTCATCTGTTTCGGATCCTCATCATACAAATAAAGCACCGCGCCACTAGTATACCAGCTGCCATTGGTTATTATCACTGCAGCGATAATTTTTGTGAATATGTTATTCCTGGATTGTCTACAGCTATAATAAAGAATGACTGTGAATTTAGTGCTGATTCCCACAGTGTCTGTTCGGATGGTTATAAATGTTGCAGTTATTTTATGTGAACGATTAAACCACATTGTAATGGGCAGCGGAGAGCATTCGCCAATAATTTGCTACAACCAGATGCAATTAGACGCAAACAAAACAAAATATTGTGAGACAGGCCTTAAGTGTTGCTTCACCTCATACGTGCATTATTTCAATTTAGTCTCTGCCTGTTTATTACTCTTACTTCTCGGTATCCTCATACTGCGAGCCGTCATATTCCTTAAGGGGTTTTTAGTCGTCCGGTAGTATAACCCCTATTGTATTACATTATTCGTCACATTATCACTCCCACACAAGACTGAGTCTGTTACTACCATTATTGGCACTGCCACTGCTAATCCCCCTTTTCTCATTGTGTCTAATTTCCCTCACAGTACTACTACTGCTACTCCTACTACTAATCCACTATAAATCTGTATAATATTATATATGATTGTCTTTATGTCTGTGTATCTCCTAACAACATTGTCCCTGTCCCACCGTGGACAACTCGACACTTGCCCCGCACCGCTACCCCAGTTGCACCCCCTTCTCTCCTACCCACCATGGACCCTACTCCTCCCCCACTCCGACACCACATTACCCCTCACCTCATCGTTGGGCCACCAGGCCTTTTGCTCACCCTTTACCGGTGAATATAGGTTGTATGCATTAATAATAAAAATTATGGTAATAACAACAACAACATACATGTGCCGTATTCCTGACATTACCTACAAACGCTGCAGACCAAACGTGCCTATATTACGGACCTCTGATATAGTTACCACAGAACCGACCACAGACCGTTCTTATTACCACTGGACCTTCCCTATGGCACTTCACCGTGGTAATACAACCCATCGTAGTCCTTTGTGGGATCACTACAGCTGCTTGGGAAAAATAACATAGTGCACGACATGCCTACAACCCACTAGAATACACTTGTGAATTTTCACTGACGTCCATCAAATAGCCTAGAAGTTAGCCGACAAACAAACAAATGACTGGACATAGAGGCCGAATGTCTCGCATCGGTATATGACGACCTGACAAAACTGTTACCATCCTGTTATGCAGGTGTCATGATGGTTGTAGGAATAATATAATAAAAATAAAAATAATAATAATAATAATAATAATAATGATGATAATAGTAGTAGTAGTAGTAGTAGTAGTAGTAGTAGTAGTAATCACATTATAATAGGCATGATACAGAGAAGGACAAACACCATAATCTCCCTGAAAAAAACATGTGAATACAGCTTTGATATATGAAACCAATCAGTGTCATAATATGCTGCAATGGTGGGGTTATAGTATTACTAAACTAATATGGCAAACAGATTCTGCATTGCGTCGACGTATGTTGTTTCAATGTTTGTCCTTCTCTGTATTGTTTCTAATAACCTGTGATTATTAATATTATTACTGTATTATTATTATTATTATTATTATTATTATTGTTATTATTATTATTATTGCTACAACTATGATGATACCTGCAAAACAGGATGGTAACAGTTTTGTCAGGTCGTCACATACCGATGCGAGACATACGGCCTCTGTCTATGTCCAGTAGTTTGTTTGTCCGCTAACTTCTAGGCTATTTGATGGATGTCAGTGAAAAGTCACAGGTGTATTTTAGTGGGTTGTACGCATTTTGTGCACTATATTATTTTTCCCATGCGACTGTAGTGATCCCACAAAGGACTACAATGGGTTGTATTACCACGGTGAAATGCTATTGGGAAGGTCCAGTGGTAATGATAAGAACGGTCTGTGGTCGGTTCTGTGGTAACTATATCAGAGGTCCGTAATATAGGCACGTTTGGGTCCGCAGCTTTTATGTGTCATGTAAGGAATAGTACACATGTATGTTGTTGTTGTTACCATTATTTTATTATCGCCCACATTTAGAAGGCGGAGCGGTAATGTTTGAGCATGCATCTGTGTGTGTGTGTGTGTGTGTGTGTGTGTGTGTGTGTGTGTGCGTGTGTGTTCCCATTATATCTCATGAACAGCCTGAGCTATCAACATGAATCCTTTAGGGTATCCAGATATGGGGAAAATCTTGGACGAGTTCGAAAAAGGGCACTCGGGGTCAAGGTCAAGGTCATAAAAATGACTGCCAAAGGTCAACTAGTTTTTATCGTCCGCCTTTAGCACCATTACATCTGATGAACGGCTTGAGCAATGCACATAAAACCATCAGGGTATCAAAATATCCTCCTAAATTTTGGACTTGGCCAAGAGCATATCACTGCGGGCGATTAGCACTCGGCTCCCAAATGCCTTTTCTTCATTATGAATGCATACCACGTATATTCACAGGCAATGGGTGAACAACAGTCCTGGAGGCCCAAGGATGAGGTGAGGGGTAATGTGGTGTCGGAGTGGGGGAGGAGTAAGGTCCATGGTGGGTAGGAGAGAGGGGGGTGCAACTAGGGTAGCGGTGTGGGGTAAGTGACGAGTTGTCCACGGTGGGACATTCATAGACCCAGTCTTCAGGGTACGGGGATAACTCAGTCCCCCATCCCTTTCTATTCCTTGTCTCATTGTAGGAACTAAAAGTACAAAACTATTTTCTATACTATGGTATAATTCTTATTGAGAAGTTTAGCATGAACAGGTGGGAATTTAGCTTCTGGAGACTTGGCTAACACTGGCTTTGAGCTTCATTTCTGTTTCATTTGGACATGCAAAATGAGTAGTGGACTGCCCTGCAGAAGGGATGAGTTTTGTACATACTGGCAGCTATTTGAATTTGACAGTCCCACGGGCCAATTACAGCATGGATTTATAAGAGTAAAGTAGTTGTGTACAGCATTATAAATCGTATCATTAGTTCTACTAATCACAGAATACCCGTTACCCGTTGATTTTTTAGGTGATTCTCCCACTGCATCCATATCAAAAGCCGTAGCACCACTCTCTACTTTTCGTATTCTGCATTTGATTTGGTGGTTCTCCGTGCTTTGATCTTCTAGCGCCATACGAGTATAACCTTCTTGGCTTGGTGCTGGTTGTCTTTCACAATTCAGTTAAATTCACTGGTTCCAAGTTAAAGTAAGATGATACCTTGATATATATGATTAAAACTAAGGAAACATTGAAGGAAATGTGATGTTACGTAATAGTGTTTTAGACCTACCTGTATACTATGCATGTGATTATTTTGTATTTTGTGAGATGCTGATATTGTTCCACGGAAGTAGGCCTGAGGGGGGTAAAATGTTTTATAATTGTTATGCTACTGTCCATTTCAGACTCTATGAGGCATCGTTTTTTGTAAATATGTTCTAAACAAACAGTTGGATCAATATAACATTTTGGCACAGCTTGTTTGACACCGTCTCATAATTTATGGCACTACAGTGCATTGCCAAGTATGTTTCATTAAGAGTTTACTCTTGGGCTTTGAAGGCGAAGCTGGCAAGAGCCGAGTAGACATTCGGACAGGGGAAGACGGGAGTGGAGGAGAGGTGGTGGAGTGATACACGTCACAACTAGGTCACGTAAAACCTTCCCCTGTCCGAATGTCTACTCGGCTCTTGCCAGCTTCGCCTTCAAAGCCAAGAGTAAACTCCCTAATGAAACATACTTGGCAGTGCACTTAGTGCCATAAATTAGGGGACGGTGTCAAACAAGCTGTGCCAAAATATCATATTGATCCAACTGTTTGTTTAGAACATATTTGTGAAAAACGATGCCTCATTGGGTCTGAAATGGATAGTACAGACCGTAGGTGTTTTTGGGTCGACTTCTCGTCCTAAGAACACTAGCTACTGAGCGGGGTCCTCTTTCGAGACCGGAACTAGAACACATAACAAGAGGAACAGGGCATAAATACTCGGCAGACCAACCTTACACATATATTGCCTTAATTCTGATTCCCTTACAATATACAGCAAATATATACAGTATAGATTATATGGACAATGTCAGGCGTTGATACACAACATACAATATATATATATGTAGTCACTGGCAGCCATTACTATTTACCAACAATACACAGTAGTTTCAGGTACAGTCTGAATAGCCTTTACCATACAGTCTTAGTGTACCACTCGTTAGTTCTAGACTTAGCCGGTTCTCACTGTGTGTTAGAGGTGCCCCTATGTTGAGTATAGACACTGTCAGTTCTCACTGCACCACAGGTGTGGGTAAGACATGTAACACAGACACTGTCAGTCCCCGTTTCACAATGGTGGCACTGGTATTACACTGTTGGGCTTATTGTGCCCGGGCGTGGGAGGCTGAGAGTCGGGCGTACCCTTAACATGGGCCGGCCAATCATCTTTGCCTGTTTGCACAATTCTGGTTCTGACTTGGTTTTGGAGGGATCTATGGCTTCTCTCACAAACGCTATTTCCCTGCGGCCAGTATGGAGAGGAGTGGGAAATATGGTAGCGAAAGATTGTTACGAGTTCCTCCCAGATTTTGCCTGTGAATTCGGGGGCGTTATCTGAATGTAGGGCTTGGGGAATCCCGAAGTAGGGAAATACGTGGTGGACTAACGCGTTGGCGACGGTGACGGCGTTGTGGACTTTAGCAGGGCAGGCGATGATGAACTTGGAATAAAAATCAACGAAGGTGATGATGTATTTGTATCCCGCTTTGGGTGCGAGAGGGCCAACGTCATCAACTGAGAGCAGTTGCCTTGGTTTTTGAGCCGTGAGTTTCCCCGATGGTCCAGGCATGCGTGTGATATCTTTCCCCAAGGCACAGGCTCGGCATGCTTGAATGATGTTTTTGGCGATGTTGGAGGAGTTTGGTGTCCAATATATGTCATTGAAGATTTGCCGGAGTTTTTTCGTGCCGAGGTGAATGCAATTGTCGGCGTGAAGGTGGAGCATGGCATCGTGTGCTGTGTCGGGGTCGAGGACAATATGGCCGTCAGGGTTGAACAGTTGATCGCCTTGCTGGTATAGTTTGGCGAAGGTACGTGGTGGGATCCAGGTGGGGCATTGTTTTTTCCGCCTCATTTGCAATAGGTCGGTGTCGGGTCGAATTGCGCCGATGGGGAGGCGGGAAAGGGCATCGACATTGGTGTGTAATTTTCCTGGCCGGTAGGATATTTCAAAATCGAATTCCTTCAGAGCCTCTCGCCAACGAATGAGTTGGGTGTTGGTAGTGTTAGATTGTCGTAGCCATTGGAGTGATTGGTGGTCTGTCATAACGATTACGTGGGTGCCAGTGATATATGAACGGAAATAGTCCAATGCCCACACGATGCCAAGGCACTCGCGCTTGGTGGCAGCTTAACTCCGTTCTGCCTGATTGAGGGTGCGGCTGGCACAGGCGATAATGTGTTCACGGCCGTTTTGTACCTGAGCTAGTACAGTCCCTATGGCAATGAGGGAGACGTCGGTATAAAGGCAGAAGGGGAGGTTGTAGTCCGGGAAGGCTATGATGGGAGCTGAAATGAGTTTTGATTTGAGGGTGGTGAATGCTGTTTTCCTCACATCCATCCAGATGAATGGTTCGCCCTTTTTTGTGACGTCATGTAGGTGTTTGGCGATGTCTGCAAGCCTTTGACGAAACGTCGGTAGTAAGAAGTGAGGCCTAGGAAGGCCCGCGTTTTGTGAAGATCTCCGGGTAGAGGGAGGTTGGCAATGGCACGGAGTTTGTCAGGATTGGGAGATATACCCTAGGCTCTGATCACGTGCCCTAGGAAGGAGACGGATCTCTCGACCAGGACGCATTTGGATGGTTTAAGTCCGGCCTGGCGTATACGGAGGAAGACTTGTTTGAGGTGGTGGAGGTGGTCTGCCCAAGTACGGCTGAATATGATGACGCCGTCGAGATACGCCAGGCGGATTTCCCAGGTAAGCCCACTCAGGACTGACTCCATGAGATGGAAGAATGTAGCTGGGGCATTGCAGAGTCCAAAGGGGAGAACGCTGAACTCATAATGTTTGTCGTTTGAGGTTAAGAAGGCCGTTTTTTGTTTGTCTTCCGGGTGGACAGAGACCTGCCAATAACCCGATTGCAGGTCAAGGGTGGAAAACCACGATGAGCCGTGTAATGAGTCGAGGGAATCGTCAATTCGGGGTAGGAGTGTGGCGTCCTTGGTGGTAACATCATTAACCTCGCGGTAGTCCACACAGAACCGCATAGTTGCCATCCTTCTTTCTAACCAGCACGACGGGGGAGGACCATGGGCTGGTGGAGTTAGAAATAACGCCGGCATTGAGCATGTCCTGGACCTGCCAGTCTTCCTCTGCTTGCTGATTGAGGTTTTTGCGGCGTGAGGGTTGTCTGATGGGTGGGCCGGTGGTGTGGATCTCGTGATTGAGATAGGTAGTGTGGCCGATGTCTGATGGGCTTGATGAAAAAAGGTCTTGAAAATCCAGGAGTAACTGTCAGAGGCTGTTTGTTTGGGTGGAGGAGAGGTGGGAAGGCAGAGTAGGTAGAGTGGGAGGGGTGGAGGGAGGGGAATTGCAGGGTTCTGCTTCCTCCATATCGCCTACGATTAAACCTCGTGGCAGGGTAAGTGGTGTGGGGGCGAGGTTCGCGATACAGACTGCACGGACATGGGGGGGGGGGAATGTTGGGGATACTAAACAGGATGAGAGGGGTCCGGTGGGTAGGGCTGGGGAGAAGAGGACGGAGTTACCGGAGGGTCGGTTGAGTTGTAGCCAAGCCTCATGGTGAGGTGGAATGGTGATAACTGAAGTGATGGTAGCGGGAAAAGTTGGAGGTGAAGGTGGAACAGGTGAGGGAGAGGGTGGGGGGTGGGGGTGAGGAGATGAGGTGTGGGGTGACAGGGTTGGTGGGTTGCATGTGCAGAGTGGTTGGGGGGAATGAGTGGTGGGTGATGATGATGTGTGTGTGTGGCATGAAGGGTTATGTTGTTGTTGTTTTTTCTCTGGGGTGTTGGGGGCTGGACAGAAGTGAAGGCAGCATTGGTAGCAGTCTATGGTGGTGTGCAGCTTCTGTAGGAGGTCCAGCCTGAGGTACCCGTCATATGCACAGCAGGTGGAGTCAAAGACGATGAAGGGGTGTTTGGTGGAAGCATGTTGATGAGTTTCAGTCCGCAGGGCCCGCGTTTCTCCACGGATAGGCAGGGGGCCATCCCACGCGTCTACAAGGTTGGCTGAAGTGGAGAGAAAGGGGCCAAAGACGGAGTTGTGGCGGGAGTAAAAGTGTGAGTACAGGCATGACCTGGCAGCTCTCATGTTCACCAGTAGCCTTGCTTTGACCCCATTCAGGCGTATTTTGTCGTAGGCTGGGGGTCTCGGTCTCTACTTGTGGGAAGTGGCCCCCGCCACCGTGGGGAGGTAGGGGGGTGGACCTAAAAATCCACCTGCTGAGTGTGATCTTCCTCGTTGGGTTCCTCGTCGCCTGGCTCTGCGCACATTATGGGTGGGGTGTCCTCATGTGAGGCATCGTCCTCCAGGGAGGATACCTCTCTGCGTCCTTGTGTGAAAGGCCTGCGTCGGCTGGCTTTCAGTTGTTCCCTGATGTCGTGCAGGGGGCAGGTGCGACTGTAGGCCGAAAATTCCCAGGGGTTGATTGAAATGAGATTGTGGTTTTCCCTGGGGTTAGGACGTTTCTTCGGGGGGTGGGCCCTGGGGACGGTGAAGGATGGCTCCATGGTAGGCCGGGTGGGTGGCGTCCTAGGTTTGGGTGGTGGAGTCTTGTTGGTGGGGAACTTGCTAACAGCATGGATAGGCTGGGGCGTGAGGCGGGCGGCGAGGAGACGTCGTACGAGTTGTAGATCTCGATCCATGTTGCCAGAGGGATCATGGATCGTAAAATGCTCCCTAACTGTGCTTGGGAGGATTCTCAGCAGGGTAGTTAATGTGTGCTGATTCCGGGTGGCTGCAGTTGCTTTGGGATAGGCGGCGGGGACGAGTCGCCGTGCCTGGACGAAAGTGTCATCTAGGCAACCGTCATAGATGAGGGAGTAGAGTTGCGACAGGGCGACAACTGTGCCCAGTGAAGGCGTGGCGGCCTGTTTCACAATGTGTGAGAATTGATCCCATGTCAATTCCGGGAAGATTTTTGAGGCAACGCTTGCAATTATTTTGACCAGGTTGGGTAATGTGACTGCTATTTTCTCTTTCTCAGTGTCAAACCCGATATCTAAGAGAGGTTTAACCATATCTAAGTAGACATCAATGTCATATTGTTCGAGATTGAACCTTGGCAACTGGATGTGAGGTTTGGCTGCCATTGTGTAAGTTTCCCTCATTGTGTTCCTCCGTGTTTTAATCGGATCCAGAACCACCGCTGGCCACCAGTGTTATGCGGGATGTTTTTAGTCCGACCTCTTGTCCTAAAAACGCCCGTGACTGAGCGGGGTCCTCTTTCTGGACCGGAGTTAAAGCACCAACAAAGGAACAGGGCATAAAAACTCGGCAGTACACCTTAACACATCTATTGCACTTATTCAATACACCTTACAGTATAGTAACAGAGAGACACTAGATATGGTATGGACAAGAAGACAGAGCGGGTTTACTAACACACTATACACACAGGAATGTCAAGGGCAGAATTCATACATATGTTACAAGTTAACCTTCACTAGAGTATGGCAACGGTATTATGTATAGCGAATAATTGTCATTTAATGTTCTAGACAAGATGCACAGTATATAGTTGGAACAACGGGCCTAGTTGGCTTATATTTGCATATGTCTGTTCTGGCATGCAGCATGTCTTCAGAGATGGTCACTTAGCCGCGGCGACACTGATATACAGGTTTCTGATCTTTTCTCCAATGAATTAGTTTCTCTGCTTTCAATCACGTTATAATATGTTCTCTGGCCCTGATTCACTGTCTTGAGGTTCGTCACTTTAGTGTGTCACTTTACATTGATTTCCGCACTGTTTTACTGTCACTGTCTCTGAGGTTTGCACTTATACTTTACGGGCGAGATGCGTTGAGATCACCACGAGTGCCCGGTACCTGGATTAGCAGAGGTGGTGTCCGGGCGTGGGAGGGGGTCCTTCAGGGGAGCCCTCCTGCAGGAGACAGGGGATTGTCCGTAGGGGCATCGTCTCCCGGACTTCCTTCATCCGGGGGGTGCAAGGAGGCCCTTCACTCTGGGGGCCTCGACCTGGTGAGAGGCCCTCGTGTAGGAGCCTCATCAGTGGGGTGCAGGGAGGCCCGCTGGTCTGGGGGCCTCGACCTGGTAGGTGGCCCTCGGGGCTGGGGCCAAACATTTCTAAGAGCTGGGCCTGCCGCCTCTTGCTCCTTGCGGAGGGCCGTGGGGGAGTGGGGCCCAGGCAGCCCTGCTCAGGGGCCTGCTGACCAGCACTGGAGGTCTGGGCACTGCGGTCGCCTGTAGTGCAAGGCGCCGTAAGGAGGGAACTGCGGCACTTCTTCATTGGGGCGTCTGTCAGGGGCCAGGGTCGTCCAGGGGTTGGCTGCAGGGCTGGTACAGAACTGCTCCACCACTCTAGGAACGGCAGCACCTCCAGAGAACCACACCTGGAGGGAGACAGAGAAGGGCGTCCCACGCAGCTGAGAGGTAGGTGGCTGGTCTCGCAAGGGACCTTCCCCTCCGGGAAAACCCTAGGGGCTGCAGATGAAGGGCGTACGATGGCCACTCCTTCCCCCACATGTACGATGGCCGTGTTGGCGGTTCCACAGCTCCTGAGAGTAGCAGCTGAAGGGCGTACGATGGCCGCTCCTTCTCCCACACGTACGATGGCAGTGTTGGCTGTGCTGGTCCCGAAAGAGTAAGAGGCAGATGAGGGGCGTACGATGGCCGCTCCCTCCCCAGCACATGCGATGGCCATCCTCACGGTTCTGCCTGCCTGACGGGAAGTAACTGAAGGGTGTACGATGGCCACTCCTTCCCCCACACGTACGATGGCCGTGTTGGCGGTGTTACTCCCGAAGGAGGAGGAGGAAGTGGATGAGGGGCGTACGATGGCCGCTCCCTCCCCAACACGTACGATGGCCATGTTCGC
The DNA here is from genome assembly GCF_032717465.1 of Coenobita brevimanus. Lineage (NCBI taxonomy): Eukaryota > Metazoa > Arthropoda > Malacostraca > Decapoda > Coenobitidae > Coenobita > Coenobita brevimanus. The sequence goes on along the minus strand of NC_137012.1, from coordinate 18,242,389 downwards.
GGTTCCACTTCTCCTTCCTTTGCCTGTCGGTGTGCGCTCAATAGCTACTCCACCGAGGCCGTCTGCAGATAGACCTGTAACCGAAGGGCGTATGATGGCCGCTCCTTCCCCCACACGTACGATGGTCGTGTTGGCGGTGTTACAGGGGGAAACAACTGAGGGCTGTACAATGGCCACTCCCTCCCCGGTACGTACGATGGCCGTATCCGCGGTGTTGCTTGGGACTGTTTCTGGAGCAGTCCCACCCTGAACCTGGTGAAGGCTGCCCCATTTGCAGCGTCATTCCCTCTTCCTGCATGGTCGCCGTTGGGTTGGTTCCGTGGAAGAGGGACCCAAGGTTGGGGCGCCCCAAGGACCTTCTTGCTCCGGCCCAGGCTTACCTTGCCCTGGCCTGCCGTGGTGTCCTCCTGGGGTGGTGGTGGGGCTGCGAGTTGGGAGTGGGGTGGGGGGTGGTGGGGTGGTTGGTCCAGCGGCGGCGGCGGTGCGTATTTTACTTTAGAATGACTTCCTTGTCAGCAAAACAACAGGAATAATACCAACATCAGTTTTACTAAATGCTTTAAGGATGAGAAGCAGTGAAATAGAGAAATAAAAAAGGCAAACAAATGGTGTGGATGTATCATGTACGTCTTGGGACTTAATGTTATTCTTTTATTCTTTAGTTATCGATGGGCTTTATTCATTATTCATTTCATATATCATGACGGAATTCGAAGAAATTTACTTATTTAGGACATATGCAACGATATTTTAATGTGAAATGCTAGAGCAACGTGGCTGAAGATTGTCCTTTCCTACCATAAACAGTAACAAGTGCTCCTCTAGCCACCTGATTGAAGTGAACGTGTGCTGTCCCCTCTCTCGCCAGCTGAATCACTGAACGTATTTCTCTCTGCCTAAGATAATTTTTTCTTGGGAAGACACACCATCCCTTCACCTCATCGTCTTTTTTTTCGGGTAGAAGAAGTACAGTCAGTAGCTGTACACGTATATACAGGCATTATGTCAGGATGGGGCTTCCTGGAGAAGGTTTGGCGGCGGGCAGGTTGTTTTTTGTTCTTTGGAGGTTTCGCCACGCCACGTTTCGGGTAAAGCACATTCGTCTTCACGCGATGTTGGTATTAATGATTACATTTTTCGATATGTAATATGTTGTACAAGTTATGCTGGGTGTTTTTAGTCCGACCTCTCGTCCTAAAAACGCCCGCGACTGAGCGGGGTCCTCTTTCCGGACTGGAAGTAAAGCACCCACAAAGGAACAGGACATAAAAACCAGGCAGTACACCTTAACACATCTATTGTCTTAATTCATACACCTTTACAATATGGAACAGAGAGACACTGGATATGCTTTGGATAGGGACACAGAGTTAGCCTTCAATATAAATGTACATAGCTACACTCAGGATGTAGTATTCTTCACTTACACATGAATAATAGATAATGAATACACGATAGCCGTATTCTGTTTATAGGCAGAATTGGAATTTTATATATTAATTCTGATGCACTAGGGATGGAAAGGGCCAAGGGTCAGGGGAGTGAATATTACTATAAGTGTTCAGGGTGCAAGCCGCGACACTCGGAAAAGTCACTTAGTCGCAGCAACACTTGTTCTAGGTCTTTGGTTTTCTCGCGCACCACAGGTCTTGACCCACTACTTCTATATGTTACTCTGTCTGTATTCATTAGTATTTTCTGCTCTGTCGGGGTATCATTGCTCAGTATGTCACTTATAACTTAGTCACTTATATTATTCTGGCCCTCACTCTGTTACTGTCACTATACACTCCCGTCTCAGCGGTTCACGGCACAAGAGGCGTTGAGATCACTACATACCCTTAATTTCCTGGGTCTAAGTTGATGTGGCCCCCGGGCATCAGAGGCCTTATTGGGGAGCCCTCCCGCAGGGGGCAACGCACTGCCCGTAGGGCGGGCCTTCATCGTCGGGGATGCACAGGGAGGCCCTCTCGTCTGGCGGCCTCGACCTGGGAGGAGGCCTTCGTATTGGAGCCTCGTCGGTGGGGTGCAGGGAGGCCCTCCGGTCTGGGGGCCTCGACCTGGGAGGTGGTCCTTGGGACTAGGGCCGAACAGCTGCAGGAGGCGGGCCTGTCACCTCTGACTCGGGGGAGAGGGGGAGCCCGAGTTGCCCTGGTCTGGAGCCTGCTGGTCAGGCCTGGGGGTCCGGGGGCTGTGGCCGTCTGCAGGGTGGGGCGCCATCAGGGGTGGACTGCAGCGCCTTCTACATCGGACGTCCGTCAGGGGCAGGGACCTCCCAGGGGTAGGTGGTAGAGCCGGGATCGGGCCATGCCACCACTCTGGCAGCACCTCCGGGGAACCACTCCTGGAGGGAGGCAGCAAAGGGCTTCCCACGCAACCGAGAGGTAAAGGGTCAGTCGCGCAAGGGACCTCCTGCTTTGGGAGGACCGTCGGAGTCACGAATGAAGGGCGTACAGTGGCCACACCTTCCCCCACATGAACAGTGGCCGCACCTTCCCCCACACTTACAGTGGCCATGTTGGCGGTTCCGTGACTCCTAGGGCCCGCAGCTGAGGGGCGTCCAGTGGCCGCATCTTCCCCCGCACATACAGTGGCTGTGCTGGCGGAGCTGCTCCCGAAGGAGGAAAAAGCAAGTGAGGGGTGCATAGTGGCTGCGCCCTCCCTGGTATGTACAATGGCCGTAGCCATGGGCCTGCCTGCCCTACGTACATCGGCCATAGCCGTGGGCCTGCCTGCCCTTTGGGAAGTAATTGAAGGGTGCACAGTGGCCGCTCCTTCCCCGTCATGTACAGTGGCCGTGAGCGCGGTGTTACTCCCGTAGAAGGAGGAGTTAGTTGATGAAGGGCACACAATAGCCGCTCCCTCCCCGTCACGTACAGTGGCCATGAGTGCGGCTTCACTACTCCTGGCTTTGCCAGTTGGAGCGTGTTCAATAACTAACGCTCCGAGGCCGTCCCCAGAGGTGGCTGTGACCGAAGGGCGTACAGTGGCCACCTCTTCCCCCTCACGTACAGTGGCCGTGATGGCGGAGTCACAGGAGGGAGACAACTGAAGGACGTACAGTGGCCACCTCTTCCCCGGCACGTACAGTGGCCATACCGCGGTGTTGCTTGGGACTGACTCCGGATCGGTCCCACTCCGAACCTGGTGAAGGCTGCCCTGCTCACAGGGTCATTGCTTTTTCCTGCATACCTTGTGTTGGGCCAGTTGTGGAGAAGAGGGACTCAGGACAGGGGGACCCCAGTGTCCTTGTTCTGGGTTAACAGTCCTGCCGCGGTGTCCTCCTGGGGTGGTGGTGTGGTGGTGGCTCGGTGGTGGGGTGGGAGGTGGTGAGGTGGTCGGTCCGGCGGCGGCGTGTTTTTTACCAGCCTCCGTGGTCAAGAATTCACGGCCCCATGACTGGAGGTGATATGTTGTGGTGGTGGATGTCTGGTGGGCCGGGTTGAGGTGTTGTAGAAGATTGGTCCAATGGCGGGTGGTGGGGTTCAGCTCTTGATGATGGTTGAGAGTGAGGCATAGCTACGAAGGTTGTGTGGTCTGGCGCAGGAGACGGAGGAGCTGGTGTGTTGCCCTCATTCTGATGGTGGGGCGATCATGGGGGCGCCATAGTACTCGCTCAATCCTCATCTCTGGTGGTGGTGCTTGGTGCGGGGACAGAGGCTTTATGCTGGCGAGTGAGATCTTGGCTTTTGATCTGGTGGTAACGGTGGTGAGGGTGGGCGTAGGTGGTGAAAGTGGTTGGCCACATGGTGGTGTTGGGTTGCTACTGTGGTTGGGGGTGGTCGTAGGCAGTGGTGTGGTGCGTCGTGTGTAATGAGAATGGTTAGTGGGTAAGGGGGGGTAGGAGTGGGCGCGTGGGTGGTGAGAGGTGGAGCGGGTGCACGTGGTGGGGTGGAGGGTGATGCGGTGAGAGGGGTGGTGCGTGGAGGGATGTGAGGGTGGGTGGGTGGTTGGATGAGGTGGTGCAGCGGTGTTGGGTGTGATTTGCTTCTGCTGATGGGGTTTGGGTTGGGTGGTGGGCGCTGTGGGTGGTGATGGAGAATGGTGTGGAGGAGACAGTGGGTTGTGGGTGGGGTGTGGTGGGAGTTGTGGCGGTACGGTGGTGGTGGTTGTTTCCGCGGCGGTGAAGGTGGGAGTTGGTGTTGGGTGGTGTGGTGTGGTGTTGGTGGTGGCCGTAGCGGGCGGTGATTAAGAGTGGTGGGTTGGAGGAGGTGGGGTGGGTGTAGGAGATGCAGGTGGAGGTGAGGTTGGTGAAGGATCAGAATCGGAGGAAGGTGGTGGTAGGTTAGGTGAGGATGAAGTGGGGGATGTGGTTCGTGGGTATGGTGAGGTTGAGGGTGGGGTGGGGGAGGTGAGCGAGGAATGAGAGGTGGGTGAGAGTGAGGAGGAGGAGGAGGGTGTGATAGGGAAGGCGAATGCATTGGCCGTGTTGGCAGGGAAGATGAGTGGTGGGGAAGTGATGGTGGTGGGTGGTGCGGGGTGGTAGGTGGAAGGCAGTAGACAGGAGGAGGTGGTTTTGGGAAGTAGGTTAGGGGAAGATGAGGTAAGGGTTCTAGGAGGCCTGTGAAGGGGAAGGCAGGCTTTGTGTCGGGGGGGAATAGGAAGAGGGGAGGCGATAGTAGTGGAGAAAGTGGTGTGTGAAGTGGGAAGGTTAGGAATTGGGGTAGGAATAGGGGAGGGCAAAACAGAAGAGTTAGTGAGAGGAGAGGAAAAGGAAACATGACGTTTCCCCCTGTCGTAGACTGGGGGAGATGTGAGGTGGCCCCGTCATTACGGTGGGATGCGGGGACAGTGGGGGGACGCTTTCTTTGCCTTTTCTTTGGCATTTTCCTTGCCTTAGGCTCGGGGCAATCGGCGTATGGTGGGGAGGGTTCTAGTCGCCCTTGTGTCGTTGTGCTGTGCCGGGCAGCTTTTAGCTGCTCACGGATGTCGTGAATTGGACATCCTTTGCAGCAAGGAGAAAATTCCCACGGGTTCACTGCGATGAGATCCGTGGAGAATTGAATGATTTTGCCGATGCATTGTGGGGTGGAGTGGACAGCTAGAAGGCGCCTCATTAAAATGATTTCTTTATCCAGGTCTCCCATCGTTTCATGTATTATAAAATGTTCTTTGATGAAACCAGGGAGGATCCTGAGGAGTTTTAAAATACCCACCGCCACCGGACCACCCACCCCACCACCCCCCACCCCACCAATGAGCCGCTACCACACCACCATCCCAGGAGGACACCACAGTGGGGCTAGTGACCCAGAACAAGAGGGTCACCCGGACACTACTGTCCTGAGTCCCTCTTCCCCGCAACTACCCCAACACCAGGTAAGCGGGAAGAGACAACGACCCTGCGAGCAGGACAGCCGTCACCAGAATCGGGGTGGGACTGAACTAGATTCAGTCCCAGGTGACACCGCGTTCACGGCCACTGTACGTGACGGGGAAGGAGCGGCCACTGTATGCCCTTCATTCGTGGTTCCAAAGGCCCTCCCGATGCAGGAAGTCCCTTGCGCGGCTGACCCTTTCCCTCTCGGCTGCGTGGGATGCCCTTTGTCCCCTTCCGGGAGTGTTGCCCCAGAGGTGCTGCCAGAGTGGTGGCATGGCCCGATCCAGGTCGTACCACCTACCCCTGGGAGATCCCTGCCCCTGCCGGATACCTGACGGAGACGGTACCGCAGCTCACCCCTGTCGGCGCCTCCCCCTACAGGCGACCGCAGTCCCAGGACCCCCAGGCCCGACCAGCAGCCCCCAGGTCCTGGCAACCCAGGCTCTCTCTCTCCATGGAGCCAGAGGCGACAGGCCCACCTCCTACAGCTGTTTGGCCCCAGTCCCGAGGGCCACCTCTCAGGTCGAGGCCCCCAGACCGGAGGACCTCCCTGCACCCCACCAACGAGGCTACAGTACGAGGGCCTCCTCCCAGGTCGAGGCCCCCAGACAGGAGGGCCTCCCTGCACTCCACCGACGACCCGGGCAGTGACTCCCCTGCAGGCAGTATATTGCCCTCTGCAGGAAGTCTCCCCATAGGGCCTCCCCCCTCACGCCCGGACGCCGTAGTGAATTATACCCAGGAAACACAGGTAAATAGTGACATTAACGCCCCTTGTGTCGTGAACAGTTGAGACAGGAAGATAACAGCGAACAGTGACAAAATGAGGGCCAGAACAATACCAGTGACAAAGTTACCAATAACCTACTAAGGCCCGATACCCGGCAGAATAGGAAATAGCCTGAGTCCCAGACAAAAGAACTTATAGAAATCGTGGACCAAGACTAGGGTGTGCGGAAGAATCAAAAGTCTGTGAATAAGTGTTGTCGCGACTAAGTGACTCCATCAAGTGTCGCAACCCGCACCCTATCTAGTTATAGTAATATTCACCCCACTAACTCTTGGCCCTGTTCACCCCTAGTGCATCGGACTCAATTTATATAATACCAATTCTGCCTAAAGACGAAATATGGGTATCACGATATTATAATTAATTACCTAAGTGTACATGAAGACTACTGTGTCTCAAGTGTAACTGTAAACCTTGGTGTTAAAGGCTAACTCTGTGTCCCTGTCTACTGTATATCCAATACCTCTCTGTTTTATATTGTAACGGTGTAGGAATTAAGACAATCGATGTGTTAAGGTGTACTGCCTGGTTTTTATGTCCTGTTCCTTTGTGGGTGCTTTACTTCCGGTCCGGAAAGAGGACCCCGCTCAGTCGCTGGTGTTCTTAGGATGAGAAGTCAGACTAAAAACACCCAACATAACACTGGTGGCCAGCGGTGGTTCTGGATCCGAATAAAGCATGGGGGAACGTTAAAGGAAATTTGCACAATGGCAGCCAAACCTCACATCCAATTGCCGAAATTCAACCCGGAGCAATATGACATTGACGTGTACTTGGATATGGTTAAACCCCTCTTAGACATCAGGTTCGACTCTGACAGAGAAAAGATAGCCGTCACATTACCTAACCTGGGCAAAATAATCGCCACTGTCGCACCAAAAATCGTCCCAGAATTAACATGGGACCAATTCTCACACATCATGAGGCAGGCTTTCATGCCTTCTATGTGCAGAGTTGTCGCTTTCTCTCAACAGGGCGCCCACACCTACGACGGTAACCTAGACGACACCTTCGTGCAGGCTAGGCACCTCATCAACACTACTTATCCCGAGGGAGCCACAAATACTCAGGATCTACACACTTTCAATGCCCTGCTGAGGATTCTCCCTAGCACAGTCAGGGAGCATTTCAACATCTATGACCCCTCAGGAAACATGGATCAAGACCTACAACTCGTCCGACGTCTCCTCGCCACCCGTCCCATGCCACAACCTATCCACATGGTGAGCAAATTCCCTACAACCAAGACCCCCCCACCAAACACAAAGCCGCAGCCTCACCAACCTACCACAGAGAAGTCTCCTACTGTGCCCAGGGCCCACCTGCAGAAGAAACGCCCCAACCCCAGGGATCAAGGCAACCTCATCTCAATTAATCCCTGGGAGTTTACAGCCTGCAGTCGCACCTGACCCATGCACGACATCAGAGAGCAGCTCAAGGCAAGCAGGCGCAGGACCTTCCCACAGGGATGCAGAAAGGTCTCCTTCTTAGAGGACGACGCCCAAGAAGACGACGCGTCGCCCCTAGCCTACCCAGGACCAGACGACGAGGAACACGACGAACACGTCCACACTCAGCAGATGGATTTTTAGGCCCGCCCCCGCACCTCCCCACAGTGGCAGGGGCCACCTCACACAAATACAGGCCCCCAGTCTATGACAAAATTTGGCTAAACGGGGTCAAGGCTAGACTACTGGTAGACACGGGAGCAGCCAGGTCATGCCTCTACTCCCACTTCTACTCCCGCCACACCTCCGCTTTCGGCCCTCTTCTCCCCACCTCAGCCAACCTCGTAGACGCGGGAGATGGCCCCCTGCCGATCCATGGGGAAACCCGGGCCCTTTGGACCGACACTCATGAATGAGTATCCACCAATCACCCCTTCATCATATTCGACTCCACATGCCGTCAGTATGATGGATACCTAGGGCTGGACCTCCTGCAAAAACTTCACACCACAATCGACTGTCATCAGCGCCGCCTCCACTTCAGTCCACCCCCCCCCCAACAAGCATCAATCATAAAACGGAAAAAAAAACGGAAAAAAACATAATACCACCACCCACACACCACACTCACACCCCCCCCTAACACTCACCTCCCCCAACCCATCTGTACATGCAGCCCCACCCCAACCTCACTCAATGCCTCACTCCATCACTCTCCATCCTCATATCCCTCTCCACCTCTACTGGCCCTCTCTCCATCTTTCCCCACCACTATCGCTTCCACGGTCACCATTCCACCCCACCACGAAGCTTGGGTAGAACTAAACAGACCCTCCAGTACCTCCATCCTTTACTCCCCTTCCTTACCCACCGGAACCCTCTCATCCTGTTTAGAGTTCCCCACCTTCCTTTCCCCCCGTTCCCGAGCAGTACGTATCGTGAACGTCGCCACAACACCACTGACCCTACCACGAGGACTCATCATTGGCGACACGGAAGAAGCCGAGCCATGCCAAACACCACCTTCTAACCACCCCACTCTTCCTGACCTACTGTCACACCTATCCCCTTCCCAAACCGACAGTCTCCGACAACTACTCCTGGACTTTCAGGATCTTTTTTCCTCCAGCCTAACAGACCTCTGCCACACAACTTATCTCAGTCACGAGATACACACCACCGGACCACCCATTCGTCAACCATCACGCCGGAAAAATCCTAAGCAGCGGGCAGAAGAAGACCAGCAGGTCCAGGACATGCTCGATGCCAGTGTCATCTCCAACTCCACCAGTCCGTGGTTCTCACCCGTCGTACTCATGAGAAAAAAAGACGGAACCATGTGGTTCTGCGTTGATTACCGCAGAGTAAACGATGTCACCATCAAGGATGCCACGCCCCTACCCAGAATTGATGACTCCCTTGACTCCCTGCACAGCTCAACATGGTTCTCTACCCCAGACCTGCAATCGGGTTACTGGCAGGTCCCCGTTCACCCAGATGACAAACAGAAGACCGCCTTCTCAACCTCGAACGGAAAACACTACGAGTTTAACGTCCTCCCCTTCGGACTCTGCAACGCCCCCGCCACATTTTCCCGCCTCATGGAATCTGTCCTGAGCGGTCTGACCTGGGAAATCTGCCTGGCCTACCTGGATGACATCATAGTTTTCAGTCACACCTGGGCCGACCACCTCCACTGCCTCAAACAGGTGTTCCTACGTATACACAAGGCTGGGCTTAAACTCAAACCCACAAAGTGCATCCTAGCTGAGCAATCCATCTCCTTCCTAGGGCACGTGATCAGAGCCAAGAGCATCTCACCTGACCCTGACAAACTATGCGCGATTGCCGACATCCCTCAACCTCGCGACATACACAAAACCAGGGCCTTCCTAGGTCTAACTTCATATTACAGACACTTTGTAAAAGGGTTTGCCGACATCGCCAAACCCCTCCATGACCTAACAAAAAAAGGCGAACCATTCATATGGACAGAACTGAGAAAAACTGCATTCAACACCCTCAAGTCCAAGTTGATCTCAGCCCCCATCATCGCGTTTCCAGATTACAACCTCCCCTTTCGTCTGACCACCAGTCTCTGCAATGGTTGCACCAATCCAATACCAACAATGCCCAACTCATACGATGCCGAGAATCACTCGAAGAGTATGATTTCGAGATATCATACTGACCAGGGAAGTTGCACACTAACGCCGACGCCCTTTCCTGACTACTCATCAATGCTATCTGCCTAAAACCAGACCTAATCCAAATGTGGAAAAATAAGCAACGTCCTACCTGGATCCCGCCAAGCACATTCGCCAAACTCCACCTTCACGGCGATCACCTGTTCGATCCAAACGGCCACATCGTCCTCGACCCTACCACCTCACATGACGCTATGTTACACCTTCACGCCAACAATGGCATCCACCTCGGGACCAAGAAACTCTTACAAGTTTTCAGCGATATGTATTGGACAGCTAACCCATCCACCATTGCCAAAAACATCATCCAATCCTGCCGTGCCTGTGCATTAGGGAAAGACATCACTCGCACACCCGGCCCTTCAAGAAAACTAACGGCACAGAAACCATGGCAGTTACTTTCCCTTGATGTCGTCGGCCCCCTCACATCTAAAGCGGGATACAAATACATTATCACGTTCGTAGATGTGTACTCAAAATTCATCATCGCATGTCCCGCCAAAGACCACAACGCTGTATCAGTTGCCGACGCCCTGACCCGCCACGTCTTCCCTTATTTTGGGATTCCCCAAGCCCTACACTTGGATAATGCCCCAGAGTTTACTGGCAAAATATGGGAAGAACTGGCGAAAATATTCGGATATCATATCTCCCACTCATCCCCATACTGGCCCCAAGGTAACAGCATCTGCGAGAGAAGCTATCGCTCCGTCCTGAACCAAGTCAGGACGAGAATCATGCAAACAGGGAATGACGATTGGCCCGCCCATGTCAAAATTGTTCAATGGGGCCTCAACAAGTGCCCAAGAGATGATGGCATAACCCCCCACGAGCGAGTATTCGGGGAAACCCTGCTCCTCCTACCCCTCCGCCACCACCTCCACCCGCCCACCCTGCCCTCCACCACTGACCCTCTTCACCACCTCAAACGCCGCCTCCACCATCTCCAAGCCCAACAAGACCTTATGCCCGACACCAACCACTCCAACCCTTACAAACCAGGCGAGTTCGTCGTCGTGGCACATCTACTCACCCCCACAAAAACCTCTCCCCGATTCAATGGTCCCTTCACAATAATCAGAGTCCCAAACCCCTACCAAGTGATCATTGACCAGAAGGGACAGCCACGCACGTATCGCAATGGCCATGTGCGACCCTTCCACCCCTCCGACAGTGACCATATTCACACCCGCGCACCCCGCACCTCTCCCCATGCACCTGTCCCCTCCGCGTCTTCTAAGAATTACCCCCCAGACTCCTACTCTTACTCCTTCTCATCCCCACCTTCCACCTCACCCACAAGCATGCCACCTCCCACCACACCCACCCCCAACACACCACCCCCTCCCACCGACCCTAACCCCCAAACCCCCGCTCTCAACCACGACCATCCTACCTCTACACCACCACCTCCACCGCCTACATCACCACCCCCACTGCCCACAGCCGAATCTTCGGCCCACCAGCCAGACCACCCCCCGCCCGACGCCGCCACATCACCACAAGCCACCACTCACCCCCCTCACACATGTCCACCCACCACCTCACACACCGCACCACTCTCCAGCCCACCACATCCAACTACTCCACCACATACAAGCACCACCCGCCCAACCACACCCTCCCTACCCCATGACCATTCTCATTATACACGCCACACCGCACCCCCCCCCCGCTTCCCCCCCCCCACCGGCAGCACGCCCTCACCACCACCACGTGGTCAACCACCCTCACCACCAACACCCACCCTCACCACCACCACCACCAGATCAGGACGTCTTTCATGCCCACCCTCCAGATACACACCAACACTGCCGCCCACTGCCCACACAACCCACCATTCACCACCACAAACCACCCACACCCCAAACACCTCCCCCATCACCCTCCCTCTCCACCAAGCAAGATGAAATCTTCCCAAATCCCAATTCCCCACAGTACAACGCTCCTCCCACCGACCCATCCCCTATAAAAGCCCCAATCTCCCATCACTTGCCAGCATTCAACTTTTGCCTCCACACCAAGCACCATTGCCCGAGATGAAGATCATCAGGATCCACTGGCAGCCCCACGACCGCCCACATGTCAGGATCCGGGAGACACACCAGCTTCTCCACCTCATACGCCGGACCGACCACCCATCCTCCCTCCGGCTCACTCTCAGTCCCCACTGAGAGCCAAGCCTCATCACCTTCCACTGGACCAACCTCCTACAGCACCTCACCCCGGCCCACCAGACATCCACCACCACAACATACCACCTCCAGCCAAGGGGCTTTGACTTCTTTACCACGGAGGGTGGTAAAATACCTGCCACTGCCGGACCCCCCACCCCACCACCCCCACCCCACCACTGAGCCGCTACCACACCACCACCCCAGGAGGACACCACGGTGGGGCTAGTGACCCAGAACAAGAGGGTAACCCGGACACTACTGTCCTGAGTCCCTCTTCCCCGCAACTACCCCAACACCAGGTAAGTGGGAAAAGACAATGACCCTGCGAGCAGGACAGCCGTCACCAGAATCGGGGTGGGACTGAACTAGATTCAGTCCCAGGTGACACTGCGTTCACGGCTACTGTACGTGATGGGAAAGGAGCGGCCACTATACACCCTTCAGTTACCTCCCGAAGGGCAGGCAGGTCCAAGGCTACGGCCAAAGTACGTACCAGGTAAGTAGACCCTCGGCTATGGCCTCAGTACGTACCGGAGAGGGCACGGCCTCTGTGCACCCCTCTCCTGCCTTTCTCTCCTACGGGAGCAACACTGCGTTCACGGCCACCGTACATGACGGGGAAGGAGCGGCCATTGTACGCCCTTCAGTTGCTTCCCAAAGGGCAGGCAGGCTTATGGCTACGGCCAAAGTACATACCAGGGTAGATAGACCCTCGGCTACGGCCTCAGTACGTACTGGAGAGGGCAGGGCCTCCGTGCACCCCTCTCCTGCTTTTCTCTCCTACGGGAGCAACACCGCGTTCACGGCCACTGTACGTGACGGGGACAGAGCGGCTACTGTACGCCCTTCAGTTGCTTCCCTAAGGGTAGACAAGCTCCCGGCTACGGCCAAAGTACGTACCAGGGTAGATAGACCCTCGGCTACAGCCTCAGTAAGTGCTGGAGAGGGCGCGGCCTCTGTGCACCGCTCTCCTGCTTTTCCCTCCTATGGAAACAACACTGCGTTCACGGCCACTGTACGCCCTTCAGTTGCTTACCATAGGGCGGATAGGCCCACGGCGATGGCCGCTGTACGTACCAGGGTAATTAGACCCAAGGCTACGGCCTCAGTACATACTGGATAGGGCGCGGACTCCATGTACCCTTCTCCTGCCTTTTCCTCCTTCGGGAGCAGCATCGCCAGCACAGCCACTGTACGTGCGAGGGAAGGAGCGGCCACTGTATGCCCTTCAGCTGCGAGCCCTAGGAGTCACGAAACCACGCTCACAGCCACTGTACGTGACAGGGAAGGAGCAGCCACTGTACGCCCTTCATTCGTGGTTCCAAAGGCCCTCCCGATGCAGGAAGTCCCTTGCGCGGCCGACCCTTTCCCTCTCTGCTGCGTGAGATGCCCTTTGTCCCCTTCCAGGAATGTTGCCCCGGAGGTGCTGCCAGAGTGGTGGCTTGGCCCGATCCAGGTCGTACCACCTACCCCTGGGAGATCCCTGCCCCTGCCGGACACCTGACGGAAACGGTGCCGCAACTCACCCCTGTCGGCGCCTCCCCCTACAGGCGACCACAGTCCCAGGACCCCCAGGTCCGGGCAACCCAGGCTCTCTCTCTCCATGGAGCCAGAGGCGACAGGCCCACCTCCTACAGCTGTTTGGCCCCAGTCCCAAGGGTCACCTCTCAGGTCGAGGCCCCCAGACCAGAGGACCTCCCTGCACCCCACCAATGAGGCTACAGTACGAGGGCCTCCTCCCAGGTCGAGGCTACCAGACAGGAGGGTCTCCCTGCACTCCACCGACGACCAGGACCCGGGCAGTGACTCCCTTGCAGGCAGTATATTGCCCTCTGCAGGAAGGCTCCCCATAGGGCCTCCCCCCTCACGCCCGGACGCCGTAGTGAATTATACCCAGGAAACACAGGTAAATAGTGACATTAACGCCCCTTGTGTCGTGAACAGTCGAGACAGGAAGATAACAGTGAACAGTGACAAAGTGAGGGCCAGAACAATACCAGTGACAAAGTTACCAATAACCTACTAAGGCCCGATACCCGGCAGAATAGGAAGTAGCCTGAGTCCCAGACAAAAGAACTTATAGAAATCGTGGACCAAGACTAGGGTGTGCGGAAGAATCAAAAGTCTATGAATAAGTGTCGTCGCGACTGACTCCATCAAGTGTCGCGACCCACACCCTATCTAGTTATAGTAATATTCACCCCACTAACTCTTGGCCCTGTTCACCCCCAGTGCATCGGACTCAATTTATATAATACCAATTCTGCCTAAGGACGAAATATGGGTATCACGATATTATAATTAATTACCTAAGTGTACATGAAGAATACTGTGTCTCAAGTGTAACTGTAAACCTTGGTGTTAAAGGCTAACTCTGTGTCCCTGTCTACTGTATATCCAATACCTCTCTGTTTTATATTGTAACGGTGTAGGAATTAAGACAATAGATGTGTTAAGGTGTACTGCCTGGTTTTTATGTCCTATTCCTTTGTGGGTGCTTTATTTCCGGTCCAGAAAGAGGACCCGGCTCAGTCGCTAGTGTTCTTAGGACGAGAAGTCGGACTAAAAACACCCAGCATAACAAGTTTGTGGAATATAAGTTGTTCCCGGGGTTTTCCGTCTGTGTCCTGGTACGCAGCGGTGACGAGCCGCCGTGCTTGGACGAAAGTGTCATCTAGGCTGCCGTTGTAGGTGAGGGCATCTAGTTGTGAAAGGGTGACAACTTTGCCCAGTGAAGGCGTGACAGCTTGCTTCACACTGTGTGAGAATTGGTCCTGTTATGCTGGGTGTTTTTAGGTTGACTTCTCGTCCTAAGAACACCAGCTACTGAGCGGGGTCCTCTTTCCGGACCGGAAGTAAAGCACCCACAGAGGAACAGGACATAAAAACCAAGCAGTACACCTTAACACATCTATTACCTTAACTCTGACACCGTGACAATATACACAAAGAGATATTGGATACTTGTGAAAGACAGGGAATACAGAATTAGCCTTTAATACAATGGATAAGATTACACACACAGTAAGTTACTATTCACTTGTACAGGGATATTTAGTATTGATATTACAGTACTCGAATAATACACTTTGGCAGAGATGGCGTTTAATTCACTGAGTATGTTTCACTAGGGGAGGACGAGACCAGGAGTGGGGGAAATGATTAGTACCATAAGTGGGTAGAATGCGGGTCGCGTCACTCGCGGGAGTTACTTAGTCCCAGTAGCACTGGATCACAGGTTTCTAATGAACCCCGCACGCACCTGCTCTAACCCACGTTTTCTTTACGCCCTCCTGTATATGGTCTTTTCTGTTCTGCCAGGTATTGGGTCACTGTGCACTGAATAGGTCTATAGTTATTCACTTATCATTCGGCCCTTACTCTATTCTCTCTCACTATACACTACTGTGGTGATTGTTCACTGTATCAATGTCATTACGTACCCGTATTTCCTTTGGGTATCACTTGCTGCGCGTCCTGGGCGTGAGAGAGGGGCCCTACGGGGAGCCCTCCTGTAGGGGGCAGCGTACTGTCCGTAGGGGCGTCACTGCCCGGGTGGTAGTCGTCGTTGGGGGGCAAGGAGGCCCTCCACTCTGGGGGCCTCGACCTGGGAGGCAGCCCTCACACTGGGGCCACGCCGATGGGGTGCAGGGAGGCCCTCTGGTCTGGGGGCCTCGACCTGTGGGGTGGCCCTCGGGACTGGGGCCAAACAGCTGCAGGAGGTGGGCCTGGCACCTCTGGCTCCTAGGAGAGAGCCGGGGTGGTCAGGGCCTGAGGACTGCTGGCCAGACCTGGGAGTCCGGGGACTGCAGCCGCCTGCAGGAAGAAGCGCCATCAGGGGTGAACTGCGGCGTCGCCTCCGTCGGGTGTCTGTCAGGGACAAGGACCTCCCAGGGGTAAGTGGTAGGGTTTGGACTGGGCCACGCCACCACTCCACCAGCACCTCTGGGGAATTGCTCCGGTGGGGAGACAAAGGGCGTTCCACGCAGCCGAGAGGGAAGGGGTCGGCCGCGCAAGGGACCTCCTGCTCCGGGAGAGCCTTCAGAGTCACGAATGAGGGGTGTATGGTGGTCACACCCTCCCCGTCACGTACGGTGGCCGTGAACGCGGTTTTGTGACTCCTAGGGCTCGCAGCTGAAGGGCGTACAGTGGCCGCTCCTTCCCCGTCACGTACGGTGGCCGTGAACCCCGAAGGAGGAAGAGGCAGGAGAGGGGTGCACAGGGGCAGCGCCCTCTCCGGTGCATGCTGAGGCCGTGGCCGAGGGTCTACTTACCCTGTCACGCACTAAGGCGGTAGCCGTGGGCCTACCCACCTGCTGGGAAGCAACTGAAGGGCGTACGGTGGCCGCTCCTTCCCCGTCACATATGGTGGCCGTGAACGCAGTGTTGCCCCCACAGGAGGAAAAGGCAGGAGAGGGGTGCACAGGGGCAGCGGCTTCTACGGTACATGCTGAGGCCGTAGCCAAGGGTCTGCTTACCCTTGCACGCACTAAGGCCGTAGCCGTGGGCCTGTCTGCCCTTTGGGAAGAAACTGAGGCATTACTCCCGTAGGGGGTAATAGTAGATGAAGGGCGTACGGTGGCCACTCCCTCCCCGTCACGTACGGTGGCCGTGAACGCGGTTCCACTATTCCTCTCTCTGTCAGTTGGGGTGTGTTCAATAACTAGTCAGAGGTGGCTGTGACTGAGGGGCGTACGGTGGCCGCTCCCTCCCCCTTCAAATACAGGGGCCGTGATGGCGGTGTCACAGGGGGAAACAAATGAAGGGCGTATAGTGACCGCTCCTTCCCCGGTACGTACGGTGGCCGTACCACGGTGTTGCCTGGGACTGACTCTGGATCAGCCCCATCCCGAACCTGCTGAGGGTTACCCCACCTGCAGGGTCGTTGCCTTTTGCCGCTCACCTGGTGATGTGACGGTTGCGGGGAAGAGGGGCTCTGGGGATAGGTGTCCTAGTGACCCTCTTGTCCTGGGTCACTAACCCCGCCGTGCTGTCCTCCTGGGGTGGTGGTGTGGTGGTGGCTTGGTGGTGGGGTGGGGGGTGGTGGGGTGAGTGGTCCGGCGGCGGCGGGTATTTTACCACTCTCCGTCTTGAAAAAGTCACGGCCCCGTGACTGGAGATGGTATGTTGTGTTGGTGGACGTTTGGTGGGCCGGGGTGAGGTGTCGGAGGAAGTTGGTCCAGTGGGGGGTGGAGGGGTTCGGCTCTCGGTGTGGGTGGAGAGTAAGCCGGAGGGAGGATGGTCGGTCTGTCCGGCGGCAGATCCGGAGAAGCTGGTGTGTTGCCCTGAGCCTGACCTGTGGGCGGTCGTGCGGCTGCCAGTGGATCCGGTAAATGCTCATCTCAGGTGGTTGCGTTTGGTGCAGAGGTAGGAGGCGAATGCTGGCGAGTGAGGGGAGTGTGGGGGTTTTATGGGGTCTGGGTGGGTGGGAGGAGCGTTGGGCTTTGGGGAATTGGGATTTGGGGAGATTCCATTTTGCTTGGTGGAGGTGTAGGGTGATGGGGGTGGTGTTTGGGGTGGGGGTGGGTTGAAGTGGTGAGTGGGGGGTCTTGTGGGTGGTGGGTGGTGGGGTTGGGGTGTATCTGGAGGGTGGACATGACAGGCGTCCTGATCTGGTGGTGGTGGTGGTGAGGGTTGGTGTTGGTGGTGAAGGTGGGCGAGCACGTGGTGGTAAGGGGGTATGGCTGGAGGCGGGTGGGGTAGCGAGAGGGGGTGCGGTATGTCGCGTGCAGTGAGAATGGTCGTGGGGTAAGGAGGGTGTAGGTGGGCGGGCTGCAGGTTCACGTGGTAGAGTGGTTGCACGTGGTGGGTTGGGCGGTGGTGTAGTGGGTGGGGTGGTGTGTTGGTGGTTGTGAGGTGGGGTGATTGCTATTGAGGGTGGTGCAGTGGGCGGGGTGGTGCCTTGGCGGTTGTGCGGGTGATGGGTGAGGGTGGCGTGGTGGTGTCGGGCGTTGGTCGGCTGAGTTGGTGTGGCGAAGGTTGCGTTATGGGCGGTGATGGCGGTGGTGCAGGATCTGATGGTAGAGGTGGGGTTAGGTGTGGGTTGGTCAGGGGTGGGGTTGGGGGTTGGTGTCATCGTGGGGGGTTGGGGAGATGGGGGTGGGTGAGGTGAGAGGTGGCGTGCTTGTGGGGGATGTGGAGGGTGGGGGTGAGAAGGAGTAGGAGTAGGAGTCAGGGGAGTAATTCTGAGAAGATGCTGATGGGCCAGGTGTGCGTGGAGAGGTGCGGGGCGCGTGGGTGTGGGGGTGGTCATTGTTGGAGGGGTGGAATGGGAGCACATGACGTTTTCGGCAGGTGCGTGGTTGTCCATGGTGGTCTATGACAACCTGGTAAGGGTTAGGGACCCTGATGATTTTGATGGGGCCATCAAACCTGGGGGAAGTCTTGGTGGGGATGGGCAGGTGTGCAACCGCTACTGAGTCGCCCGGCTTGTAGGGGTTTGAGGGGCTGGAGTCAGGTGTAAGGTCCTGTTGGGATTGGAGGTGGTGGAGGCGTCGTTTAAGGTGGTGGAGGGGGTCGGTATAGGAGGGGGGGTTGGAGGGTGTAGGTGGTGGCGGAGGGGTAGGAGGAGTGGGGATTCCCCGAATACTCGCTCGTGTGGGGTTAAGCCGTCATCCCGTGGGCAGGTATTAAGCCCCCATTGAACAATTTTGACGTGGGCGGGCCAATCGTCATTGCCTGTCTGCAGGATTCTGGTCCTGACTTGATTGAGGAGGGATTGATGGCTCCTCTCGCATACGCTGTTACCTTGGGGCCAGTAGGGGGATGAGTGGAAGATTCGGTAGCCGAATATTTTGGCCAGTTCTTCCCAGACTTTTCCTGTGAATTCAGGGGCATTATCCGAGTGTAGGGCTTGTGGGATGCCGAAATACGGGAAGACGTGGCGTACCAGGGCGTTGGCAACTGCTACGGCATTGTGATCTTTGGCAGGACAAGCGATGACGAATTTTGAGTAGACGTCAACGAACGTGATGATAATCTGTATCCTGATTTTGGTGTGAGGGGGCCGACGACGTCAAGGGAAAGCAGCTGCCATGGTTTTTGTGCAGTTAATTTGCCTGATGGGCCGGGGGTTCACGTGATGTCCTTTCCTAAAGCACAGGCGCGGCATGTTTAGATGATGTTTTTAGCAATGGTGCATGGGTTGGCTGTCCAATACATGTCAGAGAATGCCTGTAACAGCTTTTTGATGCCGAGGTGGATGCCGTTGTTGGCGTGGAGGTGTATCATAGTGTCATGAGCCGAGGCGGGGTCGAGGACGATGTGGCCGTCTGTGTCATACAGGTGTTCGCCGTGGAGGTGTAACCTGGTGAATGTACGTGGTGGGATCCAGGTAGGGCTCTGCTTGTCCTTCCACATTTGAATCAGGTCTGGTTTTGGGCAGACGGCATTGATGGGTAGACGGGAGAGGGCGTCGGCGTTAGTGTGGAGTTTGCCTGGGCGGTATGAGATTTCAAAATCGAATTCTTTGAGAGCTTCCCACCATCAAATGAGTTGGGCGTTGTTAGTATTGGACTGGCGTAGCCAATGTAGTGATTGGTGGTCTGTGATGATGACTACGTGGGTGCCAGATATGTAGGAACGGATGTACTCTAGAGCCCAGATTATACCGAGGAACTCGCATTTGGTGGCCACATAATTTCGCTCAGCTTGATTCAGGGTACGGCTGGCGCAGGCGATGATATGTTCACACCCGTTTTGTACTTGCGCAAGGACGGCCCCTATGGCTATGAGGGAAACGTCAGTATACAGACGGAAAGGGAGGTTGTAGTCTGGGAAAGCGACGACGGGTGCTGAGATCAGTTTGGATTTGAGGTCGTTGAATGCGGTCTTTCTGGTTTCGGTCCAAACAAATGGTTCGCCTTTCTTTGTCAGTTCATGTAGTGGTTTGGCTATGTTCACAAACCCTTTTACGAACCGTCGTTAGTATGACGTAAGGCCTAGGAAGGCCCGGGTTTCGTGGACGTCTCGTGGTAGGGGGATTTCGGCGATGGCGCGCAGTTTGTTGGGGTCAGGGAGATGCCCTCGGCTCCAATCACGTGTCCTAGGAAGGAGATGGATCATTCGGCTAGGACGCATTTTGTTGGCTTGAGTTTGAGGCCTGCCAGGCAGATACGTAAGAACACCTGTTTGAGGCGGTGGAGGTGGTCGGCCCAGGTGTGGCTAAAGACGATGACCTCGTCTAGGTAGGCCAGACAGATTTCCCAGGTTAAGCTGCTTAGCACTGATTCCATCAGACGGGAGAACGTGGCTGGGGCGTTGCAGAGTCCGAATGGGAGGACATTGAATTCGTAGTGTTTCCCGTTTGAGGTCGAGAAAGCGGTCTTTTGCTTGTCATCTGGGTGGACGGGAACCTGCCAGTACCCCGATTGCAGGTCGAGGCTGGAGAACCAAGTGGAGCTGTGCAGGGAGTCAAGGGAGTCATCGATTCAGGGTAGGGATGTGGTGTCCTTGATGGTGACATCATTTACTCCGCGGTAATCAACGCAGAATCGCGTGGTTCCGTCTTTTTTTCTCATGAGTTCGACGGGGGAGGACCACGGGCTGGTGGAGTTGGAGATGACGCCGGCATTGAGCATGTCCTGGACCTGCCAGTCTTCCTCTGCTTGCTGCTTAGGGTTTTTGGGGCGAGATGGTTGGCGAATGGGTGGTCCGGTCGTGTGTATCTCGTGACTGAGGTAAGTGGTGTGGCCGCGGTCTGTTGGGCCAGATGAGAATATGTCCTGGAAGACCAGGAGTAATTGTCGGAGGCTGTTGGTTTGGGAAGGGGATAGATGCGCGGGTAGGTCCGGCAGAGTTAGGTGGTGAGATGGTGGTGTGTGGCATGGCTCAGCTTCCTCTGTGTCGCCAATGATGAGTCCTCTAGGTAGTGCTAATGGTGTTGTGGCGAGGTTAGCGATATGGATCACTCGGGCCTGAGGGGGGAGGAAGGTGGGGGATACTAGACAGGAGGAGAGTGGTCCAGTAGGTAGGGATGGGGAAAAAAGGACGGAGGTACCGGATGGTCTGTTTAGTTCCACCCAAGCTTCGTGGTGGGGCGGGATGATGACAGTGGAGGCGATCGAGACAGGAAAAGATGGGGAGGTGGGTGGTATAGGTGGTGGAGTGGATGGGGTGGGGGAGTGGGGGAGTGGTGTGTTGGGTGAGGTTGGGGTGGTGTTGCATGTGCAGAGGCGTTGGGGTACGTGAGTGTTAGGGGAGGGGGTGTATGTGTGTGGGGTTTGTGGGTGGTGGTGTTGGTGTTGGGGTTGTTTTGTTGTATGTTTGTGTTCGCGTTTCCTTTTTTTTTCGTTGGTGTCACAGGGGGAAACAACTGAAGGGCATACAGTGACCGCTCCTTCCCCGGCACGTACGGTGGCCGTACCGCGGTGTTGCCTGGGACTGACTCTGGATCAGCCCCCCCCCCCCGAACCTGCCGAGGGTTGCCCGGCCTGCAAGGTCGTTGCCTTTTGCCGCTCACCTGGTATTGTGACGGTTGCGGGGAAGAGGGGCTCTGGGGATAGGTGTCCTGGTGACCCTCTTGTCCTGGGTCACTAACCCCACCGTGGTGTCCTCCTGGGGTGGTGGTGTGGTGGTGGCTCGGTGGTGGGGTGGGGGGTGGCGGGGTGAGTGGTCCGGCGACGGCGGGTATTTTAGGTCCCATGTTAATTCAGGGACGAGTTTTGAGGCAACAGTAACGATTATTTTGCCCAGGTTGGGTAGTGTGACTGCTATTTTCTCTCTGTCAGTGTCAAACCCAATATCTAAGAGAGGTTTTACCAAATCCAAGTAGACGTCAATGTCATATTGTTCAGGGTTGAACATTGGCAATTGGATGTGAGGTTTGGCTGCCATTGTGCAAGTTTCCCTTATTGTGTTCTTCCGTGCTTTAATCGGATCCAGAACCACCGCTTGCCACCAGTGTTATGCTGGGTGATTTTAGTCCAACCTCTCGTTCTAAAAACGCCCGCGACTGAGCAGGGTCCTCTTTCCGGACCGGAAGTAAAGCACTCACAAAGGAACAGGACATAAAAACCAGGGCTGCGTTTCAACAGGCCTTAGCGCCCCAGAGCGGTCCGGGGGTAGTGGGGGTAGCAGCGAAACCACCAAATACTTGGAGCGCGAATTCGCTTCAGAATACTTAGCAGTTATGTATATTTGATCATTACTAACAACAGTATTAATGTTACATGAATATTTGTCAGCTAAATATAATTGTTGATGCATATTGCCGAAATACTTTGGAAATATTTAAGCCGTAATGAAGAACCATAACAAATCCTGCCTTCGCCACAGCTGCTTCCTCTTGTAATTTCCTCCGATTTTGAAGACGAAATGAACCCAGCAGTGCAAGACTACAGTGGAACAACATGACTTGGAAAGATATGATCATTGTGCAGAGGTGAGGAGGTACTTCATAGAAGTATGATTTTCGCGGGAATGAATGAAAACAAACCCTCAGTCCGTACTCTTTAGATCCGCATAGCCTATACTTTCATTACACCGAAAATCAATACTTAATTGAAATGAAGAGGTTATTGTAACAAATCTTTTCATTTATGACATGTTAGTATTCAAAATCTGTTCACTCTCCCAAATTGCACAGAATAATACCCTGGGGTGGGATGTTCGAAAGCTCGTAACGGCCGCTGAGATCATCGTAGCGGGTACGATAATCATTGCACGCTCGTAAACCTCTAAGGTGTATGTTCGAACAAACTTTACGATCCTCCATCCGCCATATTTGCTCGTAGCGCTACGATTTCTGACAAGCATCCTTAAGCTGATCGTAGGGTCGCAGTGGATGTTTCTCTAATTAAAATACCCGCCACCGGACCATCCACCCCGCCACCCCCCACCCCACCACCGAGCCGCTACCACACCACCACCCCAGGAGGACACAACGGTGGGCCTAGTGACCCAGGTCAAGAAGGTCACTGGGACACTACTGTCCTGAGTCCTTTTCCCGCAGCTACCCCAACACCAGGTGACCGGAAAAAGGCAACGACCTTGCTGGCGGGACAGCCGTCACCAGAATCGGGGTGGGACTGAACAGGATTCAGTCCCAGATAACACCGTGTCAACGGCCACTGTTACCACCCCAAGGGCAGGAGGCCCAAGGGCAGGAGGCCCAAGGCTACAGCCAGAAGTGTACACCAGGGTAAGGGGACCCTCGGCTACGGCCTTAGTGTGCACCGGGGAGGGCACTGCCTCTGTGCATCCCTCTCCTGCTGTTCTGTCCTAAGGGAGCAACACCGCGTCGACGGCCACTGTACGTGATGGGGAAGGAGCGGCCACTGTACGTCCTTCAGTTGCTTCTCTAAGGGAAGATCAGCTACCAGCTACGGCTAAAGTACGTACCAGGGTAGACAGGCCCTTGGCTACGGCCTGAGCACGTACCGGAGAGGGCGCGGCCTCTGTGCACCCCTCTCCTGCTTTTCCCTACTAAGGGAGCAACACCGCGTCGATGGCCACTGTACGTGACGAGGAAGGAGCGGCCACCGTACGCCCTTCAGTTGCTTCTCGTAAGACAGGTAGGCTTACGGCTATGGCCAAAGTACGTACCAGGGTAAGGCGACCCGAGGCTACGGCTTTAGTACGTACCGGAGAGGACTCGGACTCCGTGTACCTTTCTCCTGCCTTTTCCTCCTGTAGGAGCCCTTTGTCACCATCCGGGGGTGTTGCCCCGGAGGTGTCGCCAGAGTGGTGGCAAGGCCCGATACCGGCCCTACCTCCTACCCCTGGGAAAACTCTGTTCCTGTCGGACACCAGACGGAGACAGTGCCGCAACCCAACCCTGTTGGTGCCTTTCCCTACAGGCGACCGCAGTCCCAGGACTCCCAGGCCCGACCAACAGCCTCCAGACAAGGGCAACCCAGGCTCCCTCACCCCACAGAGCCAGAGGCGACAGGCCTGCCTCCTCCAGCTGTTTGGCCTCAGTCCCGAGGGCCACCTCTCAGGTCGAGGCCCCTAGACCGGAGGGCCTCCCAGCACCCCACCAACGAGGCTCCAGTACGAGGGCCTCCTCTTAGGTCGAGGCCCCCAGACAGGAGGGCCTCCCTGCACTCCACCGACGACCCGGACCCGGGCAGTGACTCCCCTGCCGGCAGTGTATTGTCCCTTGCAGGCAGGCTCCCCCCTAGGGCCTTCTCCTCACGCCCGTACTTCAGAGTGATCTGTACCCAGGATACACGGGTAAATAGTGACGCCCCCTTGTACCGAGAACAAACCAGGGGAAATAACAGTGAACAATGACCAAGTGAAGACCAGTGTAAAGCTAGTGACAGATACTATTAGTCTATAAGAACCCGATACCCGGCAGAACAGAAAATTTGAACCCTAAGTAAGAGAACTTATAGTGATTGTGTGAGTCCTAAATAAAAGAACTTTCAGTAACCGTGAACGGAGACTAGGGTAAGCGGGCGAATCAAAAGTCTGTGTATAAGTGCCGCCACGACTGACTACACCAAGTGTCGCGATCCGCACCCTGTCTAATTATAGTAGTATTCACCCCACGGACTCTTAATCTTGTTCATTCCCCTTGCATCCAATTAAATATATATTCTGCCTTAAGATGAAATACGGGTATCGCTACATATAACTAATACCATAAGTGTACATGCATTATACTGTGTGTTAAGAGTAACTGTGCATTGTTGTGTCAAAGGCTAACTCTGTGTCCCTGTCTCCTGTATATCAAATATCACTCTGTGTTATATTGTAACGGTGTACAGTTAAGGCAATAGATGTGTTAAGGTATACTTACCTGATTTTTTTTATGTCCTGTTCCTCTGTGGGTGCTTTACCTCCGGTCCGGAAAGAGGACCACGCTGAGTCGCTGGTGTTCTTAGGACGAGAAGTCGACCTAAAAACACGCAGCATAACACTAATAAACAAACCGTAGCAAGTGATGCTGAGTTTGTTTCTTTACCCTTTCCTGTCAACGAAGATGGAGTTACAAGTGGTTTTACAGGTAGAACTGGCAGTACAAAGAGCGATGAGACGTGAGAGGAACTACAGAGACAGGATGGATCCACCTACTTATAGTGATATTTTGTTGAGATATTATAGGTTTCCCAGACAAGAACTCCTTCATTGGTGTGCAAGAGTTGAACCACTAGTTGGACCGTCGACAAGAAGATCCCGTGCTGTGCCATGTCATTTGCAGGTGTTAATGACATTCAGATTTTATGCAAGTGGCTCATTTCAGAGTGTGTTTCAGATTTTATGCAAGTGGCTCATTTCAGAGTGTGTTTCAGATTTTATGCAAGTGGCTCATTTCAGAGTGTGTTTCAGATTTTATGCAAGTGGCCCATTTCAGAGTGTGTTTCAGATTTTATGCAAGTGGCCCATTTCAGAGTGTGTTTCAGATTTTATGCAAGTGGCTCATTTCAGAGTGTGTAGGCAGACACATCGGGCTTAACACAGGGATGTGTGAGCAGAATAATTAAGAGTGACACACGTGTTGTACAGGATATCTCTTAAGGAAGTTAAGCTACCAAGAGGTAAGCAAAGAAGGAGAATTTTTCGTTTCTCTTACTTACACCTATAAAAATTCAGACCGATGAACTGTTCATTAAAACATGGTTTAACTCTGCGGGAGTTGTGAAGATACAGTCTGAAGCGAATGATATATTGTTTATTCAAGTAAAAGGTCTCAGTTTAGATCTCGATATTTTCAAAATTAGCACTATGTTTTGTTAATATGATGTGGATCGTTCTCCCACATCTTAGTTATACCCAAGGTGATGTGATTGTTCTTCAGCACAGTCTGTGAAATAACTGCCGCCGCCAGACCGGCCAACCCACCACCCCCCACCCCACCACCAAACCGTCGCCTCACCGCCACCCCAGGAAGACACCACGGAGGGCCGGGTCACCGGGAGGTCAACCCGGGGCAAGAAGGACATCGATGCCCCCCTGTCCTGAGTCCCTCTAACCCTCAACCGCCTCAACGGAAACTACGCCGGCGGAAGACACGACCCTGCGGGCGGGACAGCACTCACCAGGTAAGGGGTGGGACTGATCCAGAGTCAGTCCCAAGCAACACCGCGGTATTCCCTCAGTGCGTACCGGGGAGGGTTCGGACACTGTACGCCCCTCAGTTGTACCCTTGTAGCGCCGCCACATCGGCCATTGTACGTGTGGGGGAAGGTTCGGCCACTGTACGCCCTTCAGCTACAGCCACCTCTGGAGAAGGCCTCGGAGTGTCAGCTATTGAGCGCACTCCGACTGGCAGAAAGAGCAGCGGAGTGTCAGCTATTGAGTGCACTCCAACTGGCAGAGAGAGCAGCGGAGTGTCAGCTATTGAGCGCACTCCGATTGGCAAAGACCACGGAGTGACAGCTATTGAGCGCACTCCGACTGGCAGGGAGAAGAGGAGTGGAACCGCGATATCGGCCACTGTACTTGTCGGGGAGGGTTCGGCCACTCTATGCCCCTCATCCATTACCTCTTCCTACTACGGGAGTAACACCGCCACATCGGCCACTGTACGTGTGGGGGAAGGATCGGCCACTGTACGTGTGGGGGAAGGATCGGCCACTGTACGTCCTTTTGTTACTTTCCGTGGGGCAGGCAGAACCGCGGTATCGGCCACTGTACGTGCCGGGGAGGGTGTAGCCATTCTGTGCCCCTCATCTACCTCTTCCTCCTTCGGGAGCAGCACCGCCACATCGGCCACTGTACGTGTGGGGGAAGGATCAGCCGCTGTACGTCCTTCAGCTATAGGCCCTGGAGATCACGGAACCGCCACATCGGCCACTGTACGTGTGGGGGAAGGATCGGCCACTGTACGTCCTTCGTCTGTGATCTCTGAGGTCTTCCCGGTAAAGGAGGTCCCTTGCGCTGCTGGCCTTTCACCTCTCGGCTGCGTGGGACGCCCCTTTCTTACTCCCTCCAGGTGTGGTTCCCCTGAGGTACTACCGGAGTGGTGGCGCAGCCCTGTGTCGGCCCTGCCGCCTACCCCTGGTCGGTCCCGGTCTCTGACGGACGCCGGAAAGAAGAGGTGCCGCAGTCTGCCCCTGACGGCGCCCTTCACTAAAGGCGACCGCAGCACCCAGGCTCCCAGACCGGGCCGGCAGACCCCAGAGTCCAGCTACTTGAGTTCTACTCCCCCAAGACTCTCTGCCCGGAAGTAGAGGCGACAGGCCCATCTCCTGCAGCTGTTCGGCCCCAGTCCAGAGGGCCGCCCTTCATGTCGAGGCCCCGAGTCCAGAGGGCCTCCCTGCACCCCACCGACGAGGCTCCGCCACGAGGGCCTTTAAGGTCGAGGCCCCCAAACGGGGGAAACTCCCTGCACCCCCCTGACGAAGGAACCCAAGGTGGGGACACCCCTACGGGCAGTCCACTGTCTCCTGCAGGAGGGCTCCCCAGTAGAGCCCCCTCCCACGCCCGGGCGCCACTTGTGTTAAGCCCCAGGAAACAAGGGCTAGTAGTGACTTAAGTGTATCTCCTGTGACAGAGAAAAACTACGGAGACGGGAGTGAACAGTGACAGTGAAAGAGTGAGGCCAGAATAATATTAGTAACACAGTGAATTAAAATACCCAGGCAGAACAAGAAAGATCAGTGAACTCCAACATAGAACCTGAGCACAGAGAAAAGCCAAAAGACAGTGAACAGTGTCCCCACGACTAAGTAACTTCCTCGAGTGTCGCGGCTCGTGCTATAATCCATTATAATAATACTCACTCTCTCGACCCTTGGCCCACTCCACCCATAGTGCATCAGGTCGAGATTATTAAATACACATTTTGCCTATAGACACAATACGGGTATATAGAACTTACGATCCACGAGCGAGATATTATTACAGAACTCTACCCTCTGCCTGTGCTGTGTGTGCTATATGTTATTGTGAACTTAGCTCTGTAACCCTGTCCCTATCATATCTTGTAACTCTTTGTGTGTATTGTCACAGTGTATTGAAATAAGCTACTAGATGTGTTAAGGTGTACTGCCTAGTTTTTATGCCCTGTTCCTTTGTGAGTGTTTTATTTCCGGTCCGGAAAGAGGACCCCGCTCAGTCGAGAGCGTTTTTGGCACGAGAAGTTGAACCAAAAACACCTCGCATAACACTGGTGGCCAGCGGTGGTTCTGGATCCGAATAAAGCACGGAGGAACACAAAAGGGAAAACCTGCACAGTGGCAGCCAAACCTCACATCCAATTGCCGAAGTTCAATCCTGAACAATATGACATAGATGTTTACCTAGATATGGTAAAACCCCTCCTAGACATTAGATTTGACACAGGCAGAGAAAGAATAGCTGTCACACTATCCAACCTGGGCAAAATAATTGCTACTATAGCCGCGAAAATCGTCCCCGAATTGATATGGGACCAATTTTCGCATATTATCAAGCAGGCTGTCACGCCTTCACTGGGCAGAGTCGTTGCCCTCTCATAACTCGACGCCCTTACCTACGACGGCTGCCTTGAAGGCACGTTCGTCCAGGCTAGGTGCCTCGTCAGCGCCGCCTATCCTGAGGCTACCACTGCAATACGGGATCATCACGTTTTTAACACCCTGTTAAGGATCCTCCCGAGCTCAATACGGGTGTATTATAATTACAAATCATAATAGATAGATAGATAAATAGATAGATAGACAGCCCTCTGCGAGCCTGGGGAAAAGGAAATGAGGTTGCAGGTTACACTGAGGAAAGCTGACGACAGCGGCCAGTAAGGAGATGATGCAGTTAGCTGTCAGCAGTCCTCTCGTGAACAAAGACCTGGTGACCACACGCACATATACACACATACTCACACACAGGCTTCTTTAAACTTTCCATCCACGAGGAATACACGTGATACGTCTCCTGTTTCACCAGAATTTAGGAAAGAGAGCTCAGAAGGGGACAAGCGATACTAGAGGCAGGTCGAAGGGGAGAAGGGCTTAGCAACTCGAGAGACAGAGAGAGAGAGAGAGGGAGCGAGACTCTATATTCCGCTCTGTGTGAGAGACTTGTTAATATTTCCAAGACAAATAAAAATAGTCCCATACTATTCTTTACCTCTCCTGTCACTACATGACAAATGGGAAGCTACTCCAAGATATAAAAACCGCTCGTCCATAAATCTAAAATATATATATAACTCAACCACAAGGAACCTACACAGTCTTTTATGACACAAAGTCATTTATGACATTTGGTGGCATGTATGCATTTCACTATAATAACCCAAGTACATACTGTGTTACAGTTAAATAATTTACTTTAATGCATTTATTCAAATATGTATACAACTTGTTTAAAATGTAATATTACTGAATAATCACTATTTACTATGAATAATACTGTATATGTATACAATATTCATACAATTATGTTACTTTTACAATATTATGTATTTCACTTAATTAGCTTATAAGTTCATTATAATGTGTATATAATGTGTATTAATATGTTAGGACTATTAACTGTCGATGGTACGCCATTTTCGCGCGGCCGAGCAATGTATTATAATTACAAATCATAATAGATAGATAGATAAATAGATAGATAGACAGCCCTCGGCGAGCCTGGGGAAAACGAAATGAGGTTGCAGGTTACACTGAGGAAAGCTGACGACAGCGGCCAGCAAGGAGATGATGCAGTTAGCTGTCAGCAGTCCTCTCGTGAACAAAGACCTGGTGACCACACGCACATATACACACATACTCACACACAGGCTTCTTTAAACTTTCCATCCACGAGGAATACACGTGATACGTCTCCTGTTTCACCAGAATTTAGGAAAGAGAGCTCAGAAGGGGACAAGCGATACTAGAGGCAGGTCGAAGGGGAGAAGTGCTTAGCAACTCGAGAGACAGAGAGAGAGAGAGGGAGCGAGACTCTATATTCCGCTCTGTGTGAGAGACTTGTTAATATTTCCAAGACAAATAAAAATAGTCCCATACTATTTTTTACCTCTCCTGTCACTACATGACAAATGGGAAGCTACTCCAAGATATAAAAACCGCTCGTCCATAAATCTAAAATATATATATAACTCAACCACAAGGAACCTACACAGACTTTTATGACACAAAGTCATTTATGACACGGGAACACTTCACTATTTACAATCCCTCAGGCGACATGGGTCATGATCTGCAACTCGTCCGACGGCTCCTCGCCGCCCGTCCTACGCCACAACCTATCCATGTGGTGAGCAAATTCCCCACTACCAAACCACAACCACCCAAGGCTAGGACACCACCCATTCAGCCCACCCAACCCACCACGGAGCCGTCCATCACCGTCCCCAGGGCTCATCCACAGAGAAAACGCCCCAACCCCAGGGAAAATTCCAACCTCATATCTATTAACCCCTGGGAATTTACGGTCTGCAGTCGTACCTGCCCCCTGCATGACATCAGGGAACAACTTAAGGTGAACCGACGCAGGCCCTTCAATCAGGGGCGCAGGAAGGTCTCATCCCTAGAGGACGACGCTACACCGGACGACGCTTCACCCATCATCTACCCTGAACCTGGCGACGAGCAGCCCGACAAGGACAACAACCCGCAGCCGATGGATTTTTAGGTCCGCCTTCGCACCTCCCCACGGTGGTGGGGGCCACTTCACACAAGTACAGACCCCCAGTCTACGACAAAATACGCCTGAGTGGGTTCAAGGCCAGATTACTGGTGGACATGGGAGCTGCCAGGTCATGCCTGTATTCGCACTTCTACTCCCGCCACAACTCCTCCTTCGGCCCCCTTCTCCCCACCTCAGCCAATCTCGTAGACGCAGGGGACGGCCCCCTGCCTATCCGTGGGGAAACTCGGGCCCTGCGGACCGAAACACACCAGAAAGCATCCATCACTCATCCCTCCATCATCTTCGGCTCCACCTGTCGTGCATACGATGGCTACCTGGGGCTGGACCTCCTCCAAAAACTACACACCACCATCGACTGCCACCAGCGCCGACTCCACTTCAGTCCAGCCCCCACGCCCCCAGTGAAACAAAAAAAACAACCACCCAACATCACCACTCATCAACACAACACATACAAACCACTCCCCCCTGACAGTCATCCTCCCCAGCCCATCTGCACCTGCAACTCCACTCCATGGCCACCTCACTCCCCACCCCCTCAATCACCACCCCTCTCCTCCACCCAACCACCTCAACCTCACTCTCCGACTTTCCCTGCCGCTATCACCTCAGCTATCACTATTCCACCCCATCACGAGGCTTGGCTAGAACTAAACAGACCTTCTGGTACCTCTGTCCTCTTTTCTCCTGCCCTACCCACCGGATCCCTGTCATCATGTTTAGTGTCCTCGACTATCCTCCCTCCCCACATCTAAACTGTCCGTATCGCTAACCTCGCCGCCACACCCCTTACCCTACCTCGAGGACTAATCATTGGCGATATGGAAGAAGCTGAGCCTTGTACAACACCGACCTCCACCCACCCTACTCTACCTCCTCTCCCCTCACATCTATCTACCTCCCAGACCAACAGCCTCCAACGGTTACTCCTGGACTTCCAAGACCTCTTCTCATCTGGCCCTGCAGACATTGGCCACACGACCTATCTCAGTCACGAAATTCACACAACCGGACTGCCCATTCGCCAACCATCACACTGCAAAAACCCTAAACAATGGGCAGAGGAAGACCGGCAGGTCCAGGATATGCTTGATGCCGGGGTCATCTCCAACTCAGATAGCCCCTGGTCCTCTCCTGTCGTACTGGTCAGAAAGAAAGACGGAACAATGCGGTTCTGTGTGGATTACCGCAAAGTGAACGATGTAACCACCAAGGACGCCACACCCCTCCCAAGAATCGACGATTCCCTCGACTCCCTGCACCGCTCAACCTGGTTCTCCACGCTAGACCTACAGTCAGGTTACTGGCAAGTCCCAGTCCATCCAGGGGACAAACAGAAAACCGCTTTCTCCACCTCAAACGGAAATCATTATGAGTTTAACGTCCTTCCCTTCGGACTCTACAACGCCCTAGCTACATTCTCCCGCCTCATGGAGTCTGTACTAGGCGGCCTAACCTGGGAAATCTGCCTGGCGTATCTCGACGACGTCATTGTTTTCAGTCGCACCTGGGCCGACCACCTACACTGCCTCAAACAAGTTTTCCTACGTATACACCTGGCTGGACTAAAACTCAAACCCTCCAAATGCGTCCTAGCCGAGCGATCTGTCTCCTTCCTAGGACACGTGATCGGAGCCAAGGGCATCTCTCCTGACCCTGAAAAACTACGCGCAATAACAGACATCCCCCTACCGACAAACATTCACGAAACCCGTGCCTTCCTATACCTGACTTCATATTATAGGCGTTTCATAAAAGGCTTTACCGATATCGCAAAGCCGCTCCATGACCTGACAAAGAAAGGCGAACCATTCACATGGACTGACGAAAGGAAAGCCGCATTTAACAACCTCAAGTCAAAACTCATCTCAGCTCTCTTCGTTGCCTTTCCAGACTACAACCTCTCTTTTCGTCTGTACACCGACGTCTCCCTCATTGCCATAGGGGCTGTTCTCGTGCAAGTGCAGGACGGGCGCGAACACATCATCGCCTGCACCAGCCGCACCTTGAATCAGGCCGAACGTAATTACGCGGCCACTAAACGCTAATGCCTCGGAATCATCTGGGCGCTTGACCACTTCCGGTCATACATCTCTGGCACCCACGTGGTCATCATTACCGACCACCAATCCCTACAGTGGCTACGACAGTCCAATACGAGCAACGCCCAACTCATCCGGTGGCGAGAAGCGTTAGAAGAGTTCGATTTCAAAATATCTTATCGGCCTTGCAAACTACACACCAACGTTGACACCCTCTCCCACCTACCCATCAATGCTGTATGCCCCAAACCAGACCTCATTCAAATGTGGCCGGATAAACAATGCCCCACCTGGATTCCTCAGCGTACATTCACTAAACTACACCAGCACGGCGATCACCTGTTCAACTCAGACGGCCATATCATCCTCGACCCGACCGCCGCCCACGATCCAATGCTGCACCTCCACGCCAACAACGGCATCCACCTGGGAACAAAGAAACTTTTACAAGTTTTCAATTATATATATTGGACCTCTAACCCCTCCATCATCGCCAAAAGCATTGTCTAAGCATGCCATGCCTTCGCCTTGGGCAAAGACATCACCCGAACACCTGGCCCAGCAGGAAAAATAATTGCACAAAAACCCTGGGAATTGCTCTCTCTCGATGTCGTCAGTCCCCTCTCACCTAAATCGGAGTATAAATATATCATCACCTTCGTGGACGTTTACTCTAAATTCCTCATCGCCTGCCCCGCTAAAGAACACAATGCACTTTCAGTTGCCGATGCCTTAGTCCGCCATGTCTTCCCCTATTTCGGAATCCCACAGGCCTTACATTCAGATAACGCACCGGAATTTACAGATAAAATTTGCGAGGAACTCGCATCGATTTTTGGCTATCACATCTCCCATTCATCCCCATACTGGCCACAGGGAAACAGCATTTGTGAGAGGTGTCATAGATCCCTTCTAAATCAAGTGAGGACAAGAATCATACAAACTGGAAATGACAACTGGCCAGCGCACGTCAAAATCGTGCAATGGGGCCTGAACACGTGCCCCAGAGAGGACGGTATCACCCCCCACGAGCGAGTTTTCAGGGAATCCCCCCTCCTCCTACCACTCCGCCACCACCTACAACCTCCCACCACACCCTCCACCACCAACCCCCCACACCACCTCAAACGATGCCTCCAGCACCTCCAAGCTCAACAAGACCTGCACCCCGACACTAACTCCACAAACCCCTACAAGCCGGGAGATTCGGTCGTCGTAGCACGCCTCCCTACCCCCACTAAGACCTCCCCCTGTTTTGACGGGCCCTTCACCATCATCAAAGTCCCTAACCCCTATCAAGTCACAATCAACCACGGGGGCCAACCACGCACCTACAGGAACAGGGACGTGCGTCCCTTCCCACCCTCCAACAATGACCCCACGCTCACCCGCTCACCAAACACCACCCGCCGCACACCTGCCACCACATCCTTTTCTGAGAATTACCCCCCAGACTCCTACTCCTACTCTTTCTCCCAAACCCCCTCCACCTCACCAACGGTCACGCCACCGCCCCCCACCCAAGCCCCTGACGCACCACCCACTTTCCTCAACCCCGATCCCCCACCACCACCCATTCTACATCTCTCTCCCATGCCCACACCTCCACGCCCATCTCCTACACCACCCATGGCACCCTCCACCCCGCCCTCACCCGCCCAATCAGCACATTTCCCAACCACCACCACCGGACCACCGCATCCTACCACCAACTCCCCTCACCCTACCCGCGCACCACACCACCCTCCAGCCCACCATGTGCGCCCACCTCTCACTTGCACCACCCACACCACCACCCCTGCCCACCCCTTACCCACCGACCATTCTCATTACACACGACACACCACACCCCCGCCCACACCCGCCACCACCCAAAATCACACCCCAACACCACCACCTGTCCAACCACCCTCACCACCCACACCCACCCTCACCACCACAATTACCAGATCAGGACGCCTGTCCTGCCCACCACCTAGATACACCCCAATGCCCACATCTCCACCCCACCATGCTCCCCACTCCTCAACACTTGCTAACCTCCCCCCAAACACCGTACCCATCACCCTACCCCTCCACCAGGCAAGATGGAAACTCCTCAAATCCCAATTCCCCAAAGGTAAATGTTCCTCCCACCCAGCCATCCCCCATATAAACCCCAAGATCTCCACACTCGGCAGCATAAAGCTTCTACCCTTCCACCAAACACCACCACCCGAAATGAAGATCGAAAGGGTAACATGGTGCTCTTCCGACCACCCCAGCATCAGGATACGGGCAACGCACCAGCTCATCCGGCTCCTACGGCACACCACCAGGCCATTATCCCTACACCTCACCCTCAGCCCCCACCAGTAGCCGAACCTCATCACCCACCATTGGAACAGCCTCCTCAACCACCTCACACCGGCCCACCAGTCCTCTACTACCACAACATACCACCTCCAGTCACGGGGCCGTGACTTCACCCCGGAAGGTGGTGAAATACCTGCCCCCGCCAGACCGGCCAACCCACCACCCCCAACCCCACCACCAAACCGCCGCCTCACCGCCACCCCAGAAGGACACCACAGAGGGCCAGGTCACCGGGAGGTCAACCCAGGGCAAGAAGGATATCGATGCCCCCTGTCCTGAGTCCCTCTAACCCTCAACTGCCTCAACGGAAACTACGCTGGCAGAAGACACGACCCTGTGGGCGGGACAGCACTCACCAGGTAAGGGGTGGGACTGATTCAGAGTCAGTCCCAAGCAACACTGCGGTATTCCCTCAGTGCATACCGGGGAGGGTTCGGCCACTGTACACCCCTCAGTTGTACCCTTGTAGCGCCGCCACATCGGCCATTGTACGTGTGGGGGAAGGTTCGGCCACTGTACACCCTTCAGCTACAGCCACCTCTGGAGAAGGCCTCGGAGTGTCAGCTACTGAGCGTACTCTGACTGGCAGAAAGAGCAGCGGAGTGTCAGCTATTGAGCGCACTCTGACTGGCAGAGAGAGCAGCAGAGTGTCAGCTATTGAGCGCACTCCGATTGGCAAAGACCACGGAGTGACAGCTATTGAGCGCACTCCGACTGGCAGGGAGAAGAGGAGTGGAACCACGATATCGGCCACTGTACGTGTCGGGGAGGGTTTGGCCACTGTACGCCCCTCATCCACTACCTCTTCCTACTACGGGAGTAACACCGCCACATCGGCCACTGTACATGTGGGGGAAGGATCGGCCACTACGTCCTTCTGTTACTTTCCGTGGGGCAGGCAGAACCGCTGTATCGGCCACTGTACGTGCCGGGGAGGGTGTAGCCATTGTGTACCCCTCATCTGCCTCTTCCTCTTTCGGGAGCAGCACCGCCACATCGGCCACTGTACGTGTGTGGGAAGGATCGGCCACTGTACGTCCTTCAGCTGTAGGCCCTGGAGATCATGGAACCGCCACATCGGCCACTGTAAGTGTGGGGGAAGGATCGGCCACTGCACATCCTTCGTCTATGATCTCTGAGGTCTTCCTGGAGAAGGAGGTCCCTTGCACGGCCGGCCTTTCACCTCTCGGCTGCGTGGGACGCCCCTCTCTTACTCCCTTCAGGTGTGATTCCCCCGAGGTACTACCGGAGTGGTGGCGTGGCCCTGTGTCGGCCCTGCCGCCTACCCCTGGTCGGTCCCGGTCTCTGACGGATGTCGGAAAGAAGAGGTGTCACAGTCTGACCCTGACGGCGCCCTTCACTAAAGGCGACCGCAGCACACAGGCTCCCAGACCAGGCCGGCAGGCCCCAGAGTCCAGCCACTTGAGTTCTACTCCCCCAAGACTCTCTGCCCGGAAGAGGCGACAGGCCCGCCTCCTGCAGCTGTTCGGCCCCAGTCCAGAGGGCCGCCCTTCATGTCGAGGCCCCGAGTCCAGAGGGCCTCCCTGCACCCCACCGACGAGGCTCCGCCACGAGGGCCTCTTAGGTCGAGGCCCTCAAACAGGAGAGCCTCCCTGCACCCCTCCTGACGAAGGAATCCCGGGCAGGGACGCCCCTATGGGCAGTCCACTGTCTCCTGCAGGAGGGCTCCCCAGTAGAGCCCCCTCCCACGCCCGGGCGCCACTTGTGTTAAGCCCCAGGAAACAAGAGCTAGTAGTGACTTAAGTGTATCTCCTGTGACAGAGAAAAACTACGGAGACGGGAGTGAACAGTGACAGTGAAAGAGTGAGGCCAGAATAATATTAGTAACACAGTGAATTAAAACACCCAGGCAGAACAAGAAAGATCAGTGAACTCCAACATAGAACCTGAGCACAGAGAAAAGCCAAAAGACAGTAAACAGTGTCCCCGCGACTAAGTAGCTTCCTCGAGTGTCGCGGCTCGAGCTATAATCCATTATAGTCATACTCACTCTCTAGACCCTTGGCCCACTCCACCCATAGTGCATCAGGTCGAGATTATTAAATACACATTTTGCCTATAGACACAATACGAGTATATTGAACTTACGATCCACCAGCGAGATATATTTACAGAACTCTACCCGCTGCCTGTGCTGTGTGTGCTATATGTTATTGTGAAGTTAACTCTGTAACCCTGTCCCTATCATATCTTGTAACTCTTTGTGTGTATTGTCACTGTTATGCTGAGTGTTTTTAGGTCGACTTCTCGTCCTAAGAACACCAGTGACTGAGCGGGGTCCTCTTTCCGGACCGGAAGTAAAGCACCCACAAAGGAACAGGACATTAAAAAAACAGACAGTATACCTTAACACATCTATTGCCTTAATTCTACACCGTTACAATATAACACAGAATGATATTTGATATACAGGAGACAGGGACACAGAGTTAGCCTTTGACACAACAATGCACAGTTACACTTAACACACAGTATAATGCATGTACACTTATATTATGAGTTATAAGTATCGATACCCATATTTCATCTTTAGGCAGAATATATATTTAATTGGATGCAAGGGTAATGAACAAGATTAAAAGTCCGTGGGGGGAATGCTACTATGCTACTATAAATGGGACCGGGTGCGGATCGCGACACTTGATGTAGTCACTTAGTCGCCGTGGCACTTATACACAGACTTTTGATTCGCCCACGCACCCTAGTCTCCGTTCACAGTTACTGAAAGTTCTTTCATTTCGGACTCACACAATCACTATAAGTTCTATTACTTAGGATTTAAGTCATTTTCTGTTCTGCCGGGTATCGGGTTCTTATAGACTAATAGTAACTGTCACTGGCTTTACATTGGTCTTCACTCGGTCACTGTTCACTGTTATTTCCCATGGTTTGTTGTCGGTACAAGGGGCGTCACTATTTACCCATGTATCCCGGGTAAAGATCACTCTGAAGTACGGGCATGAGGAGAAGGCCCTAAGGGGAGCCTGCCTGCAAGGGGCAATACATTGCCCGCAGGGGAGTCACTGCCCGGGTCCGGGTCGTCGGTGGAGTGAAGGGAGGCCCCCCTGTCTGGGGGCCTCAACCTGAGAGGAGGCCCTCGTACTGGAGCCTCGTTGGTGGGGTGCTGGGAGGCCCTCCAGTCTTGGGGCCTCGACCTGAGAGGTGGCCCTCGGGACTGGGGCCAAACAGCTGGAGGAGGCGGGCCTGTCACCTGTGGCTCTGTGGGGTGAGGGAGCCTGGGTTGCCGTCGTCTGGAGGCTGCTGGTCGGGCCTGGGAGTCCTGGGACTGCGGTCGCCTATAGGGAAAGGCGCCGACAGGGTTGGGCTGCAGCACCGTCTCAGTCTGGTGTCCGACAGGAACAGAGATTTCCCAGAGGTAGGAGGTAGGGCCGGTATCGGGCCTTGCCACCACTCTGGCGACACCTCCGGGGCAACACTCCCTGATGGTGACAAAGGGCTCCCACAGGGGGAAAAGGCAGGAGAAAGATACACGGAGTCTGTGTCCTCTCTGGTACATACTGAAGCCGTAGCCTCAGGTCGCCTTACCCTGGTACGTAATGCGGCTGTGGCCGTAAGCCTACCTGTCATACGAGGAGCAACTGAAGGGCGTACAGTGGCCACTCCTACCCCGCCACGTACAGTGGCTGTCGGCGCGGTGTTGCCTCCGTAGTAGGGAAAAGCAGGAGAGGGATGCACAGAGGCAACGCCCTCCCCGGTGCACACTAAGGCCATAGCCGAGGGTCCCCTTACCCTGGTGTACACTTCTGGCTGTGGCCTTGGGCCTCCTGCCCTTGAGGTGGTAACAATGGCCGTCGACACGGTGTTACTTGGGACTGAATCCAGTTCAGTCCCACCCCGATTCTGGTGACGGCTGTCCCGCCCGCAAGGTCGTTGCCTTTCTCCGGTCACCTGGTGTTGGGGTAGTTGCAGGGAAAAAGGACTCAGGACAGTAGTGTCCCGGTGACCCTCTTGACCTGGGTCACTAGCCCCACTGTTGTGTCCTCCTTGGGTGGTGGTGTGGTAGCTGCTCGGTGGTGGGGTGGGGGGTGGCGGGGTGGGTGGTCCGGTGGCGGGTATTTTAGTCACAGTGTATTGAAATAAGCCAATAGATATGTTAAGGTGGACTGCCTAGTTTTTATGCCCTGTTCCTTTGTGAGTGTTTTATTTCCAGTCTGGAAAGAGGACCCTGCTCAGTCGCGAGCATTTTTGGCGCAAGAAGTCGAACCAAAAACACCTCGCATAACAGTCTGTCTGTCGTGCCAACCCTGTATTAGCACCATAATCTCCTCATCTGTAAAATTTGCTCAATGAATTCGTTTGGTGGGGGGCTCGTCACTTGCCATGTCTCAGATGTCTTGGGATGAATGTCGTAGTTGCCTGAGTGACGTAATGGCGCGCTTGGATAAGTGTATTTTAGATTTTGAAAGTGCATTATGATTGGCTCACAATCTTTCAAAGTTTATGAAATCTGTCTTCTGATTGGCCCAGCGACAATCAGCTGGGTTGCATTATGAACAACAGGAACGGAACGGAACGGGTTTTACGATCACATCATCGTTAGCTAAGAGCGTTGTTGCGAGCGTTAGAAGATACACCTTAGCGGTTGTCATAGCTCACGATCAAAGGTGGCCGCTATGAGCGCGTTACGATGATCATAGCGGCCTCTGGCAACGATCTTTTGAACATCTCAGCCCTGGCATTGAGAGTTCTGTTATCCTTTAAACGACTGTGATCTAAACCATTTACTGCTGTCAGATGTCGCCAGAAAGACCCACATCATCATATAGTTCCAACCGCGACGGAGGCCACGACAACCCCCCCTTCACCCCCCACACTTTCGCTCTCGAAAGCTCCGTCACGTTCCGTGGCGCTCTAGCTGTTGAAACGCAGCCCAGGCAGTACACCTTCACACATCTATTGTCTTAATTCATACACCTATACAATATGGAACAGAGAGACACTGGATATGCTTTGGATAGGGACATAGAGTTAGCCTTCAATATAAATGTACACAGCTACACTCAGGATGGAGTATTCTTCACTTATACATGAATAATAGTGTTATGCGGGATGTTTTTAGTCCAACCTCTCGTCCTAAAAACGCCCGCGACTGAGCGGGGTCCTCTTTCCGGACCGGAGTTGCACCAACAAAGGAACAGGGCATAAAAACTCGGCAGTACACCTTAACACATCTATTCCGCTTATTCAATACACCTTACAATATAGGAACAGAGACACTCTATATATGGTATGGACAAGAAGACAGGGCGGGTTTACTAACACACTATACACACAGGAATGTCAAGGGCAGAATTCATACATATGTTACAAGTTAACCTTCACTAGAGTATGGCAACGGTATTATGTATGGTGAATAATTGTCATTTAATGTTGCACAGTATATAGTTGGAACAACAGGCCTAGTTGGCTTATATTTGCATATGTTCGTTCTGGCACGCGGCACGTCTTCAGAGATGGTCACTTAGCCGCGGCGACACTGATATACTGGTTTCTGATCTTTTCTCCACTGAATTAGTTTCTCTGCTTTCAGTTACTATATATATATATGATCTCTGACCCTGATTCACTGTCTTGAGGTTCGTCACTTTAGTGTGTCACTTTACATTGATTTCCGCACTGTTTTACTGTCACTGTCTCTGAGGTTTGCACTTATACTTTACGGGCGAGATGAGTTGAGATCGCCACGAGTGCCTGGTACCTGGGTTAGCAGACGTGGTGTCCGGGGGTGGGAGGGGGTCCTTCAGGGGAGCCCTCCTGCAGGAGACAGGGTATCGCCCGTAGGGGCGTCATCTCCCGGACTTCCTTCGTCCGGGGGGTGCAGGGAGGCCCTTCACTCTGGGGGCCTCGACCTGGTGAGAGGCCCTCGTGTAGGAGCCTCGTCGGTGGGGTGCAGGGAGGCCCGCCGATCTGCGACCTGGTAGGTGGCCCTCGGGGCTGGGGCCAAACAATTCTAGGAGCCGGGCCTGCCGCCTCTTGCTCCTGGCGGAGGGCCGTGGGGGACTGGGGCCCAGGCAGCACTGCTCAGGGGCCTGCTGACCAGCACTGGAGGTCCAGGCACTGCGGTCGTCTGTAGGGCAAGGCGCCTTCAGGAGGGAACTGCGACACTTCTTCCTTGGGGCGTCCATCAGGAGCTGGGGTCGTCCAGGGGTTGGCTGCAGGGGCGGTACAGGACCGCTCCACCACTCTAGGAACAGCAGCACCTCCAGAGAACCACACCTGGAGGGAGAGAAAGAAGGGCGTCCCACACAGCCAAGAGGTAGGGGGCCGGCCGCGCAAGGGACCTTCTCCTCTGGGAGAACCCTAGGAGCTGTAGATGAAGGCATACAATGGCCGCTCCTTCCCCCACACGTACGATGGCCGTGTTGGCGGTTCCACAGCTCCTGAGGGTAGCAGCTGAAGGGCGTACAATGGCCGCTCCTTCCTCCACACGTACGATGGCCGTGTTGGCAGTGCTGCTCCCGAAGGAGTAAGAGGCAGATGAGGAGCGTACAATGGCCGCTACCTCCTCGGCACATACGATGGCCATGCTCGCGGTTCTGCCTGCCTGACGGGAAGTAACTGAAGGGCGTACGATGGCCGCTCCTTCCCCGACACGTATGATGGCCGTGTTGGTGGTGTTACTCCCGTAGGAGGAGGAGGAAGTGGATGAGGGGCGTATGATGGCCGCTCCCTCCCCGAAACATACGATGGCCGTGTTCGCGGTTCCACTTCT
Source organism: Coenobita brevimanus (assembly GCF_032717465.1). Taxonomy (NCBI): domain Eukaryota; kingdom Metazoa; phylum Arthropoda; class Malacostraca; order Decapoda; family Coenobitidae; genus Coenobita; species Coenobita brevimanus. The sequence continues at coordinate 18,200,768 of NC_137012.1, read as the reverse complement.
TCCTTTGCCTGTCGGTGTGCACTCAATAGCTACTCCACCGAGGCCGTCTCCAGATAGGTCTGTAACAGAAGGGCGTACGATGGCCGCTCCTTCCCCCACACGTATGATGGCCATGTTGGCGGTGTTACTCCCGTAGGAGGAGGAGGAAGTGGTTGAGGGGCGTATGATGGCCGCTCCCTCCCCGAAACGTACAATGGCCGTGTTCGCTGTTCCACTTCTCCTTCCTTTGCCTGTCGGTGTTGTTACATAGCCTATGATTTCATCATCCTTTGTGTAATTTTGGCGCGCAGTGTGCTGCATGTTTGATCACGAGCGTGTTCTGCCTCAGTCCCCCCCTTCTACCATTATAGTAGAGTAAGTCGTCCTTTCTGTTGTTCAGTGAGGGATTGTCGACCGTTTGTCCCCATCGCTTCATTTGCGCGTCCTTGTTGCAAGTTGTATCGAGCTCTGCTGGCCCCTATATAATGAGCTCGGTCTCTGCATCGTTGCCACTTAGATCTGCTCCTCATTTTGTTCACATCTCTGTCCTCCCCTGTACAGATATTATTATTGTGAGTGCTCAAGAAGTCTCCAACCATCTAGCAGCTGTGTGTAATTTGAGTATAACTGTTGTTGCATTTTTTCTTGTACTGTATAGCATAAGTTTAATTTGTAGGCCTAGTGAAGTTTGTAATTTGTGTGGGGTTCTTTGTCAGTCATTTTTGATAATAGTTTGTATCTGTAATTATTTATCTGGCATTCACTGAGTATTATCTGGTATCTCATTTTATCAGGGCTGACTTAGATAAATTTACTCTTGCTAATTTCGTGTTAATAGAGGCTATTGCAGTTAACCATATATTTAACCTGTTTTTGCCATTACATTATCCTTATGAGTCCTGAATGTTTTATTGTTAGTTTGAGCATTAAACTTTGACTTGTGATTTTACCTAACTCTTTGTTTTGAACCTGGAACTTTACGGGACAGTAGTGACTCTTCGTATTCTCACTTAAAGTGTACATTATCTTTCTCTGTTCCGTAACATAAATTTGGCGACCCTGCCAGGATATTCAGGATATTATCATAAGGATATTGCTTGATATTTTGTGACTGTTTCTTATTAATTATGTCTACTATTACTACACTTGATGAAGCCAAAGATTTTTTGTCAAATGTGCAAACACTGTGTGATATAGAAAACAGAACAAAGAATGAACTTAAGATTGTTGCTCAACAATTGGGATTTGTTGTTCGCTCTCATCAGTCTAAAGATCAAATTGTTGCCATGATTAATGAAAGCTTGTTTAATGTAACTCCTCCAAATGAGCAAACGCAGATTGAATTAGCTAAGTTACAGCTAGCCCTGCAGGAGGCTCGTGTTAAGGAGGCTGAATTTCACGCACAAGTTGAACTTGCTAGGATTCAGGCAGACCATGAGTATCGCATGAAACAAGGTGGAACTGGATCATCTAGCTCTGATGATTTTGATGTGGCTAAAAATGTTAAACTTGTCCCTCCTTTTAATGAATCTGATTTAACAAAGTATTTTCAGTTGTTTGAGAGGGTAGCTACAGGTTTTAATTGGCCTAAGGAGTATTGGCCAGTACTCCTTCAAACTGTTCTCACCGGTAAAGCTCAAGTAACTTATGCATCTTTGCCTCAGGATCAGTCTGATAATTATGATGTAGTTAAGAGCTTGATTCTTAAGGCCTATGAGCTTGTTCCTGAAGCTTATAGAGTAAAATTTAGGACAACTTATAAGCAAGATAAGCAATCCCATGTTGAGTATGCAAAAATCAAAGAAGATTTGTTAGAGCAGTGGTTAAATTCTAAGAATGTGTATTCTGATTTTGGTAAATTTAAGCAGATGATTTTGCTGGAGGATTTCAAAAGGTGTATTAGTAAAGATGTAAGCCTATATCTTGATGAGAAAAGAACAGATAATTTGTCTGATGCTGCAGTTTTAGCTGATGAGTATGTTCTCACTCACAAGAGATATTCTAGAGAAAAAGGGAAAGCTGAGAGTAAGTACGTTGCCTCTACTCAGAGTACAGGTAACAGGAAAGAGAATAAGGATGATGTTTCTCAGGAAGTAAATACCAGCTTCACCTCTAGATTTCAGAAAAGTAAATGTACTTATTGTAGTAAGCTTGGTCATACTACGGAGAGATGTTTCAGGAGACAGCGTGATGTGAACAAAAAGGAGTCTTTAAATATTCAGTCAATTGGTCTAGTGTCCACTCTTGAGAGTTCCCAGAATTCTTTAACTGAGTTAACTGAACCTGCTTTGAGGGGGTAACTTAAATTCTCATGATGGAGCTCCTCTTTTGAGCAGTAACGTGGGTGACACTCTCAAGAGTTCATGTGCTAATTTCCTGTCTGATGGTTTTGTCAGTCCTCTGGACAGTAATGACAGGATATCAGTTAAAATATATCGTGATACAGGTGCTTGCCAATCCCTTTATGCTGACCAGTGTTCTAGGCTCTAATGTTAATTCCTCTGATGAAACTGTAATCTTACAAGGTGTAGGGAATAATTACTTCTCTCTGTTCCTCTGTGCAGAGTGAATTTAGAGTCTGGTTTTGTTAATGGTTCCGTTATGGTTGGGTTGGTTGAGACACTCCCAATGTCAGGTGTAACTTTCTTACTTGGAAATGATATTGGTGGAAGTCAAGTGTGTCCAGCTCCTCAGTTGTCTAGTGAGCCAGTGGCTGCGTCCCAGGATTGTGATGTCCCTGATGTGTTCCCTGCATGTGCTGTCACTAGGGCTAAGTCTAAAGTTACTGGTGATTTAGAGGATAATGATGATGATGATGTTATCCTAGCTGACACTTTTCTTGCTAATTTGGACCACTCACCAGATGAGGCAGTACCCCGTAGTGTTGATAATTTGTCTCGTCAAGAGTTGGTTGAGTTGCAGGTTGCTGACCCTGAGTTGAAAGGTCTAGCTAACTCTGCTTGCAGTGAGGAAGAGTCAGCTGGTGCTTCTACTTGTTATTATGTAAAGTCAGGAGTACTTATGAGGAAGTGGAGACCCCCAACAGCATCAGCCGACTGTGAATGGGAGGTTGTACATCAAGTTGTCATCCCTCGTGTTTGTAGGCAGGATATCATTAGGAGTGGCTCATGATTCCAGTTTGGCAGGACACCTTGGAGTGAGGAAGACTGTGGCACGCATTTTGAAACACTTCTACTGGCCAGGTATCTTCAGGGATGTTTCCTGGTATTGTAAGTCTTGTCACACCTGTCAAGTTGTGGGGAAGTGTAATCAGACCGAAAAGGTTGCACCTCTAGTTCCCATTCCTCCTTTTGAGGCGCCTTTCACCCGTGTGTTGGTGGATATTGTGGGCCCTCTTCCTAAGACTTCTTCAGGATTTTCTTATGTGTTGACCATGATTGATATGGCTACTCGTTATCCTGAAGCCATTCCACTTAGAAATATCTCAGCAAAGAACGTGGTTAAGGAAATGCTAGGGTTCTTCACAAAGTTTGGTCTGCCCAAGGAGGTACGATCAGACCGGGGAAGTAATTTCATGTCAAACGTTTTCAAGCAGTCTCTGAAAGAGTTGGGCATCACCCAGATCACGTCTTCAGCTTACCATCCCCAGACCCAAGGAGCGTTGGAGAGATATCATCAAACACTCAAATCGATGCTCAAGAAATACTGTTTGGAACATCAGAAAGACTGGGATAAAGGTCTTCCATTCGTTGTGTTTGCTGCAAGAGAATCTCCAAATGAATCACTGGGCTTCTCTCCTTTTGAACTACTGTTTGGCCATGAAGTAAGAGGACCCCTTAAGTTACTCAAGGAATGCTGGCTGTCGGAGGAAGATGACGTCAACCTGCTGGAGTATGTGATGAAGTTCAAAGAACGGCTGTCCACTGCTTTACAGCTGGCGAGAGAGAATTAGGGAGCTGCTCAGGAGAAGATGAAGACTTGGTATGACAAGAAGTCCAGGTTACGCCACTTTCAGCCAGGAGATCAGGTTTTGATTCTGCTACCAGTTCATGGGCAACCTCTTCAAGCCAAGTTTAGTGGCCCTTATTTCGTGGAGAAGAAACTCAGTGATGTCAGCTATGTCATCGCCACACCAGATCGTAGAAAGAGCAAGCAACTATGTCACATCAACATGCTAAAGTTATATCACAGGCGGGACGAAAATAATCCAGTCTGCACTGTAGCTGTTCCACCCGAGTCTGCAAGTGAAGCTCTCCCATGCAGTATGAGCCTGAGTGATAGTTTGGGGAAGAATCCTGATATCATGAATGATCTCCAGACTAAGCTTTCTCATCTACCTCCCAAGGAAAGGCAGGAGTTTTCGGCATTACTGCAGGAGTACCCGCAAGTGTTCCGTGCCACTCCAGGAAGAACCACTGTGTTGATGCATGATGTCGATGTTGGAGATGCAAAGCCAATTAAATTGCCTCCTTACCGTGTGAACCCAGTGAAAGTTCCTCTCATCCAGAAGGAGCTTGGCTACCTGTTGGACCACAAGATGATTGAGCCCTGTCAGAGCGAGTGGAGTTCTCCTGTCACTCTAGTCCCTAAGCCAGGTGGGTCACAGAGGCTTTGCATTGACTACAGACGTGTTAATCAGATAACCAAAACAGACACTTACCCTCTCCCTCGCGTGGAAGATTGCATAGACAAGATCGGAAAGGCTAGGTACATAAGTAAGTTTGATTTGTTAAAGGGATACTGGCAAGTACCTATGACTGAACGTGCTAGGGAGATCTCATGTTTTGTAAAATTAGGAAAGACTTTTGCATGTTCTGTAATGCCATGTACAGATTGTTTTAGAGTAATAAGAAATTTCCTTTGTAAATTTCTTTTTTCTTTGTGGGGAGGTGTTACATAGCCTATGATTTCATCATCCTTTGTGTAATTTTGGCGCGCAGTGTGCTGCATGTTTGATCACGAGCGTGTTCTGCCTCAGTCCCCCCCTTCTACCGTTATAGTAGAGTAAGTCGTCCTTTCTGTTGTTCAGTGCGGGATTGTCGACCGTTTGTCCCCATCGCTTCATTTGCGCGTCCTTGTTGCAAGTTGTATCGAGCTCTGCTGGCCCCTATATAATGAGCTCGGTCTCTGCATCGTTGCCACTTAGATCTGCTCCTCATTTTGTTCACATCTCTGTCCTCCCCTGTACAGATATTATTATTGTGAGTGCTCAAGAAGTCTCCAACCATCTAGCAGCTGTGTGTAATTTGAGTATAACTGTTGTTGCATTTTTTCTTGTACTGTATAGCATAAGTTTAATTTGTAGGCCTAGTGAAGTTTGTAATTTGTGTGGGGTTCTTTGTCAGTCATTTTTGATAATAGTTTGTATCTGTAATTATTTATCTGGCATTCACTGAGTATTATCTGGTATCTCATTTTATCAGGGCTGACTTAGATAAATTTACTCTTGCTAATTTCGTGTTAATAGAGGCTATTGCAGTTAACCATATATTTAACCTGTTTTTGCCATTACATTATCCTTATGAGTCCTGAATGTTTTATTGTTAGTTTGAGCATTAAACTTTGACTTGTGATTTTACCTAACTCTTTGTTTTGAACCTGGAACTTTACGGGACAGTAGTGACTCTTCGTATTCTCACTTAAAGTGTACATTATCTTTCTCTGTTCCGTAACAGTGTGAACTGAATAGCTACTCCACCGAGGCTGTCTCTAGAAAGGTCTGTAACCGAAGAGCGTACGATGGCCGCTCCTTCCCCCACATGTACGACGGCCGTGTTGGAGGTGTTACAGGGGGAAACAACTGAGGGGCATACAATGGCCGCTCCCTCCCTGGTACATATGATGGCCGTATCTGCGGTGTTGCTTGGGACTGTTTCTGGAGTAGTCCCACCCCGAACCTGGTGAAGGCTGCCACGCTTGCAGGGTCGTTCCCTCTTCCTGCGTGGATCGCAGTTGTGTTAGTTCTGTTGAAGAGGGACCCAAAGTGGGGGTGCCCCAGCGCCCTTCTTGCTCTGGCCCATGCTTACTTTGCCCTGGCCTGCTGTGGTGTCCTCCTGTGGTGATGGTGGGGCTGCGAGTTGGGAGTGGGGTGGGGGGTGGTGGGGTGGTTGGTCCAACGGCGGCAGCAGTGCGTATTTTACCACCCTCACGGCCCCGTGCCTGGAGGTGGTAGGTGGTGGTGGTGGGCGTCTGGTGGGCCAGTTGAATGTGCCGGAGGAGGTTTGTCTAGTGGTGTGTGGCGATGTTTGGCTCCTGGTGGGGGTTGGGGGTGAGTCAGAGCAATGACTGCTGCGTGGTGTGGTGTAGGATGCAGAGGAGTTGCTGGGTCCCGCGTAGTCTGACGGGTGAGCGGTCGTGTGGGCGCCATTGGATGAGGTCAATTCGCATCTCGGGAGGTGGTAGTCGGGGCAGAGGTAGAGGCTGTATGCCGGTGAGGGAGAAGGGGGTGGGTCTTTTATGCGGGAGGATATGGTGGGAGGAGCATTGTCCTTCGGGGAATTGGGACTTGGGGAGTTTCCACCGTGCTTGATGGATGGTGAGAGTGATGGGGGTGGTGTTGGGGGCATGGGTGGTATGTTTTGGGGAGTGTGAGGTAGTAGGAGAAGCAGGGGTCGGTGTAGGGGTGTATCTTGAGGGTGGGCATGAATGGCGTCCTGATCTGGTGGCAGTGGTGGTGAGGGTGGGTGTTGGTGGTGAAGGTGGGGAGGCACGTGCTGGCATGGGCGTTCTAATTTGGTCAGAGGCGGCTGTGGGTGGGGGTGCTCGGTGACGTATGTAGTGAGAATGGTCGGTGGGCAGAGGGGGGGGCCAAAGTGGGTGCAAGGGCGGCGTTGTTGGCAGGTGGAGTGTGTACACGTGGTGGGCTCGTGGGTGGGGTGGTGCATGGAGGGGTGTTGGAGGGGTGTAGGGGCGGCGGTGGTGGTGTGGTGGTGGGGGGGGTGTATTCCGTCTGGCAATGGGGTGTGGGGTGGGTGGTGGATGCCATGGGTGGTGGTGGAGAGTGGCGTGGTGGAGATAGTGCAGTGGGCGTGAGGGAATCAGGAGAGGGTGGAGGCGGTGAGGGGTCAGAATCGGGGAGAGTTGGTGGTGGGTCGGGTGTCGGTGCATGGGGTGCCGGTGGATGAGGCAGATGGGGGGGGGTGAGAAGGAGTAGGTATATGAATCAGGGGGATGATTCTCAGAAGACGCCTAGGCTGGTGGTGAGCGGCGGGAGGTGTGTGGCGCGCGGGTGAGTGTGGGTTCATTGCTGGAGGGGCAGAAGGGACGCACGTGTCTGTTACGGTATGTGCGTTTTTGGCCATGGTGACTGATAGTGACTTGGTAGGAATTGGGGATGTGGGTGATAGTGAAGGGACTGTCGAATCGGGGGGAGGTTTTGCTGGGGATTGGCAGGCATATCACGATGACGGAATAGCCTGTCTTGTAGGGGTTGGAGGGGAGTGTGTCGGGTTGTAGGTCCTGTTGGGCTTGGAGGTGGTGGAGGCGTTTTTTCATGTGGTGTAGGGGGTCAGTGGTGGAAGGTGGCATGGGTAGCTGGAGGTGTTGACGGAGGGGTAAGAGGAGCGGGGCTTCCCCGAACACACGCTTGTTGGGTGTTATGCCGTCGTCTCTGGGGCATGTGTTGAGGCCCCATTGCATAATCTTAACATGGGCCGGCCAATCACAATTGCCTATTTGCACATTTCTGATTCTGACTTGGTTTAGGAGAGATCTATGGCTTCTCTCGCAAACGCTATTTCAATGCGACCAGTATGGAGAGGAGTGGGAAATATGGTAGCCAAAGATTGTTGCGAGTTCCTCCCAGATTTTGCCTGTGAATTTGGGGACGTTATCTGAATGTAGGGCTTGGGGAATCCCGAAGTAGGGAAATACGTGGTGGACTAATGCATCGGTGACTGTGATGGCGTTGTGGTATTTAGCAGGGCAGGCGATGATGAACTAGGAATAAACCTCAAAGAAGGTGATGATGTATTTGTATCCTGCTTTGGGTTCGAGCGTGCCGACAACATCAACTGAGAGCAGTTGTCATGGTTTTTGAGCCGTGAGTTTCCCCGATGGTGTAGACGTGCTTGTGATATCTTTCCCCAAGGCACAGGCTCGGCCTGATTGAATGATGTTTTTGGCGATGTTGGAGGGGTTTGGTGTCCAATATATGTCGTTGAAGATTTGCAGGAGTTTTTTCGTGCCGAGGTTAATGCAATTGTCGGCGTGAAGGTGGAGCATGGCATCGTGTGCAGTGTCAGGGTCGAGGACGATATGGCCTTCGTGGTTGAACAGTTGATCGCCTTGCTGGTATAATTTGGCAAAGGTGCATGGTGGGATCCAGGTGGGGCATTGTTTGTTCTGCCACATTTGCAATAGGTCGGTGTTGGGTCGAATCGCGCCGATGGGGAGGAGGGAAAGGGCATGGACATTGGTGTGTAATATCCCTGGCCAGTAGGATATTTCAAAATCGAATTCCTCCAGAGCCTCTCGCCAACGAATGAGTTGGGCGTTGGTAGGGTTAGATTGTCGTAGCAACTGGAGTGATTGGTGGTCTGTAATAACGGCTACGTGGGTGCCAGAGATATATGAACGGAAATAATCCAACGCCCACACGATGCCAAGGCACTCGCACTTGGTGGCAGCGTAATTCCATTCGGCCTGATTAGGGTGCGGCTGGCACAGGCGATGATGTGTTTGCGGCCGTTTTGTACCTGAGCTAGTACAGTCTCTATGGCAATGAGGGAGACGTCAGTATAAAGGCGGAAGGGGAGGTTGTAGTCCGGGAAGGCTATGATGGGAGCCGAAATGAGTTTTGATTTGAGGGTGGTGCATGCTGTTTTCCTCACATCCATCCAGATGAATGGTTCGCCCTATTTTGTGAGGTCATGTAGGGGTTTGGCGATGTCCACGAAGCCTTTGACGAAACGTCAGTAGTAAGAAGTGAGGCCTAGGAAGACCCGCGTTTCGTGAACATCTCTGGGTAGAGGGAGGTCGGCAATGGCACAGAGTTTGTCAGGATCGGGAGATATGCCCTCGGCTCTGATCACGTGCCCTTGGAAGGAGACAGATCTCTCGGCCAGGACGCATTTGGATGGTTTGAGTTTAAGTCCAGTCTGGCGTATATGGAGGAAGACTTGTTTGAGGCAGTGGAGGTGGTCTGCCCAAGTACGGCTGAATATGTTGACATCGTCGAGATACGCCGGGCAGATTTCCCAGGTAAGCCCACTCAGGACTGACTCCATGAGATGGGAGAATGCAGCTGGGGCATTGCAGAGTCCAAAGGGGAGAACGCTGAACTCATAATGTTTGCCGTTTGAGGTTGAGAACGCCGTTTTTTGTTTGTCTTTCGGGTGGACGGGGACCTGCCAATAATCCGATTGCAGGTCGAGGGTGGAAAATCACGATGAGCCGTGTAATGAGTCAAGGGAATTGTCAGTTCGGGGTAGGGGTGTGGCGTCCTTGGTGGTAACATCATTAAGCTTGCGGTAGTCCACACAGAACCACATAGTGCCATCCTTCTTTCTAACCAGCACGATGGGGGAGGACCATGGGCTGGTGGAGTTAGAAACAGTGCCGGCATTGAGCATGTCCTGGACCTGCCGGTCTTCCTTTGCTTGCTAATTGGGGTTTTTGTGGCGTGAGGGTTGTCGGATTGGTGGGCCGGTGGTGTGGATCTCGTGATTGAGATAGGTAGTGTGGTCGATGACTGATGGGCTTAATGAAAAAAGGTCTTGAAAATCCAGGAGTAACTGTCGAAGGCTGTTCGTTTGGGTGGGGGAGAGGTGGGAAGGCAGAGTAGGTAGAGTGGGAGGAGTGGAGGGAGGGGAATCGCAGGGTTCTGCTTCCTCCATATCGTCTATGATTAAACTTCGTGGCAGGATAAGTGGTGTGGGGGCGAGGTTCGCGATAGAGACTGCACGGACATGGGGGGGGGGGAATGTTGGGGATACTAAACAGGATGAGAGGGGTCCGGTGGGTAGGGCTGGGGAGAAGAGGACGGAGTTACCGGAGGGTCGGTTGAGTTGTAGCCAAGCCTCATGGTGAGGTGGAGTGGTGATAGCTGAAGTGATGGCAGCAGGAAAAGTTGGAGGTGAAGGTGGAACAGCTGAGGGAGAAGGTGGGGGGTGGGAGTGAGGAGGTGAGGTGTGGGTTGACGGGGTTGGTGGGTTGCATGTGCAGAGTGGTTGGGGGTAATGAGTGGTGGGTGATGATGATGTGTGTGTGTGTGGCGTGAAGGGTAATGTTGTTGTTTTTTTTTCTCTGGGGTGTTGGGGGCTGGACAGAAGTGGAGGCAGCATTGATAGCAGTCTATGGTGGTGTGCAGCTTCTGTAGGAGGTCCAGCCCGAGATACCCATCGTATGCACGGCAGGTGGAGTCAAAGACGATGAAGGTGTGTGTGGTGGAAGCATGTTGATGAGTTTCAGTCCGCAGGACCCGCATTTCTCCACGTATAGGCAGGGGGCCAACCCCCGCGTCTACAAGGTTGGCTGGGGTGGAGAGAAAGGGACCAAAGGCGGAGCTGTGGCGGGAGTAAAAGTGCGAGTGCAGGCATGACCTGGCAGCTCCCATGTCCACCAGTAGCCTTGTTTTGACCCCGTTCAGGCGTATTTTGTCGTAGACTGGGGGTCTGTACTTGTGGGAAGTGGCCCCCACCACCGTGGGGAGGTGGGGGGACGGACCTAAAAATCCAACTGCTGATTGTGGTCTTCCTCATCGGGTTCCTCGTCGCCTGGCTCTACGCACATTATGGGTGGGGTGTCCTCGTGTGAGGCATCTTCCTCCAGGGAGGATACCTTTCTGTGTCCTTGTGTGAAAGGCCTGCATCGGCTAGCTTTCAGTTGTTCCCTGATGTTCAGGGGGCAGGTGCGACTGCAGGCCGAAAATTCCCAGGGGTTAATTGAAATGAGATTGTGGTTTTCCCTGGGGTTAGGACGTTTCTTCGGGGGGTGGGCCCTGGGGACGGTGAGGGATGGCTCCATGGTAGGCCGGGTGGGTGGCGTCTTAAGTTTGGGTGGTGGAGTCTTGTTGGTGGGGAACTTGCTAACAGCATGGATAGGCTGGGGCGTGGGGCAGGCAGCGAAGAGACGTCGTACGAGTTGTAGATCTCGATCCATGTTGCCAGAGGGATCAGGGATCATAAAATGCTCCCTAACTGTGCTTGGGAGGATTCTCAGTAGGGCATTAAATGTGTGTTGATCCCGGGTGGCTGCAGTTGCTTTGGAATAGGTGGCGGGTTGATCCCGGGTGGCTGCAGTTGCTTTGGAATAGGCGGCGGGGACGAGTCGCCATGCCTGGACGAAAGTGTCATCTAGGCAACCGTCATAGGTGAGGGCGTTGAGTTGTGACAGGGCGACAACTGTGCTCAGTGAAGGCATGGCGGCCTGTTTCACAATGTGTGAGAATTGATCCGATATCAATTTCGGGACGAATTTTGAGGCAACACTTCCATTATTTTGCCCAGGTTAGGTAGTGAGACTGCTATTTTCCCTTTGTCAGTGTCAAACCCGATATCTAAGAGAGGTATAACCATATCTAAGTAGACGTCAACGTCATATTGTTCAGGATTGAACCTTGGCAATTGGATGTGAGGTTTGGCTGCCATTGTGTAAGTTTCCCTTATTTTGTTCCTCCGTGCTATAATCGGATCCAGAACCACCGCTGGCCACCAGTATTATGCGGGATGTTTTTAGTCCGACCTCTCGTCCTAAAAACGCCCGCAACTGAGGGGGGTCCTCTTTCCGGACCGGAGTTAAAGCACCAACAAAGGAACAGGGCATAAAAACTCGGCAGTACACCTTAACACATCTATTCCGCTTATTCAATACACCTTACAGTATAGGAACAGGGAGACACTAGATATGGTATGGACAATAAGACAGAGCGGGTTTACTAACACACTATACACACAGGAATGTCAAGGGCAGAATTCATACATATGTTACAAGTTAACCTTCACTAGAGTATGGACACGGTATTATGTACAGTGAATAATTGTCATTTAACCCGCCCCGTCCCGGCCACTTTTCGACCACTGGTACCCCCCAATCCCGGGCAATTTTCGACCTTTTTTTTTTTTGCTAAAACTTTCGCTTTTGGTGAGAAACATCGAAAATTCATAGAGAAATCGCTCACCTGAGGTTTAAAATACTCATTACAGGTAGGAGAGCCTCCTTACTTTACTGGGTTTTCTATCAGGCTGGCACCAAAGAAAACGAGTTCTATGGGAGGATAACTATTTCACATCACTCATAAACGGTATTTATTTATTTACTGTTACGAATTTATATGTAGTACAAAAGTATATTGGTTTTCAAGCAGTAATATAGGCATTATAAGCATTGTTTCACTCACTAATACCTGACCTTTTTTTGCCACAGTACCTGATCATCATTTCTAACTGTTTCTTCCTCTAATGCTATGTAAAGTTTGTCCTCCACATTGTCATTGATTGGGGAATCACTCTGGCCCTGAATTTCGTACCGTGGCATGACATGGCTATACTGGCCAGGTCACTGATAACAGGTGAATTGCTAGAAAAGGGCATGCAGGGGGGGGAGGAGGTCATGCTGAGTAAGGCATTGTCTCTGCCTGGCATCTCGTTGAGGCAGGTGTCTCGTGTATACGTACCAAAAATGACGCGCGAAAATTGAAAATTGTGGAAATTATGAACCTTGCAATTGCAGGACGTTGAAGTACGTCCTCGGGATTAGCTGTGACAAAACGTGAGGACGTGGAAGTACGTCCTCGGGACGGCGCGGGTTAATGTTCTAGACAAGATGCACAGTATATAGTTGGAACAACGGGCCTAGTTGGCTTATATTTGTATATGTCTGTTCTGGCACGCGGCACGTATTCAGAGATGGTCACTTAGCCGTGATGGCACTGATATACTGGTTTCTGATCTTTTCTCCACTGAATTAGTTTCTCTGCTTTCAATCACTTTATATATATATGTTCTCTGGCCCTGATTCACTGTCTTGAGGTTCGCCACTTTAGTGTGTCACTTTACATTGATTTCCGCACTTTTACTGTCACTGTCTCTGAGGTATGTACTTATACTTTACAGTCGAGATGCGTTGAGGTCGCCACGAGTGCCTGGTACCTGGGTTGGTAGAGGTGGCGTCCGGGGGTGGGAGGGGGTCCTTCAGGGGAGCCCTCCTGCAGGAGACAGGGTATTGCCCGTAGGGGCGTCATCTCCCGGACTTCCTTCGTCCGGGGGGTGCAGGGAGGCCCTTCACTCCTGGGGCCTCGACCTGGTGAGAGGCCCTCGTGTAGGAGCCTCGTCGGTGGGGTGCAGGGAGGCCCGCCGATCTGCGACCTGGTAGGTGGCCCTCGGGGCTGGGGCCAAACAATTCTAGGAGCCGGTCCTGCCGCCTCTTGCTCCTGGCGGAGGGCCGTGGGGGACTGGGGCCCAGGCAGCACTGCTCAGGGGCCTGCTGACCAGCACTGGAGGTCCAGGCACTGCTGTCGTCTGTAGGGCAAGGCGCCTTCAGGAGGGAACTGCGGCACTTCTTCCTTGGGGCGTCCATCAGGAGCTGGGGTCGTCCAGGGGTTGGCTGCAGGGGCGGTACAGGACCGCTCCACCACTCTAGGAACAGCAGCACCTCCAGAGAACCACACCTGGAGGGAGAGAAAGAAGGGCGTCCCACACAGCCAAGAGGTAGGGGGCCGGCCGTGCAAGGGACCTTCTCCTCTGGGAGAACCCTAGGAGCTGTAGATGAAGGCATACAATGGCCGCTCCTTCCCCCACACGTACGATGGCCGTGTTGGCGGTTCCACAGCTCCTGAGGGTAGCAGTTGAAGGGCGTACAATGGCCGCGCCTTCCTCCACACGTACGATGGCCGTGTTGGCAGTGCTGCTCCCGAAGGAGTAAGAGGCAGATGAGGAGCGTACAATGGCCGCTACCTCCTCGGAACATACGATGGCCATGCTCGCGGTTCTGCCTGCCTGACGGGAAGTAACTGAAGGGCGTACGATGGCCGCTCCTTCCCCGACACGTATGATGGCCGTGTTGGTGGTGTTACTCCCGTAGGAGGAGGAGGAAGTGGCTGAGGGGCGTATGATGGCCGCTCCCTCCCCGAAACATACGATGGCCGTGTTCGCGGTTCCACTTCTTCCTTTGCCTGTCGGTGTGCACTCAATAGCTACTCCACCGAGGCCGTCTCCAGATAGGTCTGTAACAGAAGGGCGTACGATGGCCGCTCCTTCCCCCACATGTACGACGGCCGTGTTGGAGGTGTTACAGGGGGAAACAACTGAGGGGCATACAATGGCCGCTCCCTCCCTGATACATATGATGGCCGTATCTGCGGTGTTGCTTGGGACTGTTTCTGGAGTAGTCCCACCCCGAACCTGGTGAAGGCTGCCACGCTTGCAGGGTCGTTCCCTCTTCCTGCGTGGATCGCAGTTGGGTTAGTTCTGTGGAAGAGGGACCCAAAGTGGGGGTGCCCCAGCGCCCTTCTTGCTCTGGCCCATGCTTACTTTGCCCTGGCCTGCTGTGGTGTCCTCCTGTGGTGATGGTGGGGCTGCGAGTTGGGAGTGGGGTGGGGGGTGGTGGGGTGGTTGGTCCAACGGCGGCAGCGGTGCGTATTTTACCACCCTCACGGCCCCGTGCCTGGAGGTGGTAGGTGGTGGTGGTGGGCGTCTGGTGGGCCAGTTGAATGTGCCGGAGGAGGTTTGTCTAGTGGTGCGTGGCGATGTTTGGCTCCTGGTGGGGGTTGAGGGTGAGCCAGAGCGATGACTGCTGCGTGGTGTGGTGTAGGATGCGGAGGAGTTGCTGGGTCCCGCGTAGTCTGACGGGTGAGCGGTCGTGTGGGCGCCATTGGATGAGGTCAATTCGCATCTTGGGAGGTGGTAGTCGCGGCAGAGGTAGAGGCTGTACGCCGGTGAGGGAGAAGGGGGTGGGTCTTTTATGCGGGAGGATATGGTGGGAGGAGCATTGTCCTTCGGGGAACTGGGACTTGGGGAGTTTCCACCGTGCTTGATGGATGGTGAGAGTGATGGGGGTGGTGTTGGGGGCATGGGTGGTATGTTTTGGGGAGTGTGAGGTAGTAGGAGAAGCAGGGGTCGGTGTAGGGGTGTATCTTGAGGGTGGGCATGAATGGCGTCCTGATCTGGTGGCAGTGGTGGTGAGGGTGGGTGTTGGTGGTGAAGGTGGGGAGGCACGTGCTGGCATGGGCGTTCTAATTTGGTTAGAGGCGGCTGTGGGTGGAGGTGCTCGGTGACGTATGTAGTGAGAATGGTCGGTGGGCAGGGGGGGGGGCCAAAGTGGGTGCATGGGCGGCGTTGTTGGCAGGTGGAGTGTGTACACGTGGTGGGCTCGTGGGTGGGGTGGTGCATGGAGGGGTGTTGGAGGGGTGTAGGGGCGGCGGTGGTGGTGTGGTGGTGGTGGGGGTGTATTCCGTCTGGCAATGGGGTGTGGGGTGGGTGGTGGGTGCCATGGGTGGTGGTGGAGAGTGGCATGGTGGAGATAGTGCAGTGGGCGTGAGGGAATCAGGAGAGGGTGGAGGCGGTGAGGGGTCAGAATCGGGGAGAGTTGGTGGTGGGTCGGGTGTCGGTGCATGGGGTGCCGGTGGATGAGGCAGATGGGGGGGGGTGAGAAGGAGTAGGTATATGAATCAGGGGGATGATTCTCAGAAGACGCCTAGGCTGGTGGTGAGCGGCGGGAGGTGTGTGGCGCGCGGGTGAGTGTGGGTTCATTGCTGGAGGGGCAGAAGGGACGCACGTGTCTGTTACGGTATGTGCGTTTTTGGCCATGGTGACTGATAGACTTGGTAGGAATTGGGGATGTGGGTGATAGTGAAGGGACTGTCGAATCGGGGGGAGGTTTTGCTGGGGATTGGCAGGCGTACCACGATGACGGAATAGCCTGTCTTGTAGGGGTTGGAGGGGAGTGTGTCGGGTTGTAGGTCCTGTTGGGCTTGGAGGTGGTGGAGGCGTCTTTTCATGTGGTGTAGGGGGTCAGTGGTGGAGGGTGGCATGGGTAGCTGGAGGTGTTGACGGAGGGGTAAGAGGAGCGGGGCTTCCCCGAACACTCGCTTGTTGGGTGTTATGCCGTCGTCTCTGGGGCATGTGTTGAGGCCCCATTGCATAATCTTAACATGGGCCGGCCAATCACAATTGCCTATTTGCACATTTCTGATTCTGACTTGGTTTAGGAGAGATCTATGGCTTCTCTCGCAAACGCTATTTCAATGCGACCAGTATGGAGAGGAGTGGGAAATATGGTAGCCAAAGATTGTTGCGAGTTCCTCCCAGATTTTGCCTGTGAATCTGGGGACGTTATCTGAATGTAGGGCTTGGGGAATCCCGAAGTAGGGAAATACGTGGTGGACTAATGCATCGGTGACTGTGACGGCGTTGTGGTATTTAGCAGGGCAGGCGATGATGAACTAGGAATAAACATCAAAGAAGGTGATGATGTATTTGTATCCTGCTTTGGGTTCGAGCGTCCCGACAACATCAACTGAGAGCAGTTGTCATGGTTTTTGAGCCGTGAGTTTCCCCGATGGTGTAGACGTGCTTGTGATATCTTTCCCCAAAGCACAGGCTCGGCCTGATTGGATGATGTTTTTGGCGATGTTGGGGGGGTTTGGTGTCCAATATATGTCGTTGAAGATTTGCAGGAGTTTTTTCGTGCCGAGGTTAATGCAATTGTCGGCGTGAAGGTGGAGCATGGCATCGTGTGCAGTGTCAGGGTCGAGGACGATATGGCCTTCATGGTTGAACAGTTGATCGCCTTGCTGGTATAATTTGGCAAAGGTGCATGGTGGGATCCAGGTGGGGCATTGTTTGTTCTGCCACATTTGCAATAGGTCGGTGTTGGGTAGAATCGCGCCGATGGGGAGGCGGGAAAGGGCATGGACATTGGTGTGTAATTTCCCTGGCCGGTAGGATATTTCAAAATCGAATTCCTCCAGAGCCTCTCGCCAACGAATGAGTTGGGCGTTGGTAGGGTTAGATTGTCGTAGCAACTGGAGTGATTGGTGGTCTGTAATAACGACTACGTGGGTGCCAGAGATATATGAACGGAAATAATCCAACGCCCACACGATGCCAAGGCACTCGCACTTGGTGGCAGCGTAATTCCATTCGGCCTGATTAGGGTGCGGCTGGCACAGGCGATGATGTGTTTGCGGCCGTTTTGTACCTGAGCTAGTACAGTCTCTATGGCAATGAGGGAGACGTCAGTATAAAGGCGGAAGGGGAGGTTGTAGTCCGGGAAGGCTATGATGGGAGCCGAAATGAGTTTTGATTTGAGGGTGGTGCATGCTGTTTTCCTCACATCCATCCAGATGAATAGTTCGCCCTATTTTGCGAGGTCATGTAGGGGTTTGGCGATGTCCACGAAGCCTTTGACGAAACGTCGGTAGTAAGAAGTGAGGCCTAGGAAGATCCGCGTTTCGTGAACATCTCTGAGTAGAGAGAGGTCGGCAATGGCACAGAGTTTGTCAGGATCGGGAGATATGCCCTCGGCTCTGATCACGTGCCCTAGGAAGGAGACAGATCTCTCGGCCAGGATGCATTTGGATGGTTTGAGTTTAAGTCCAGTCTGGCGTATATGGAGGAAGACTTGTTTGAGGCGGTGGAGGTGGTCTGCCCAAGTACGGCTGAATATGTTGACATCGTCGAGATACGCCGGGCAGATTTCCCAGGTAAGCCCACTCAGGACTGACTCCATGAGATGGGAGAATGTAGCTGGGGCATTGCAGAGTCCAAAGGGGAGAACGCTGAACTCATAATGTTTGCCGTTTGAGGTTGAGAACGCCGTATTTTGTTTGTCTTTCGGGTGGACGGGGACCTGCCAATAACCCGATTGCAGGTCGAGGGTGGAAAATCACGATGAGCTGTGTAATGAGTCAAGGGAATTGTCAGTTCGGGGTAGGGGTGTGGCGTCCTTGGTGGTAACATCATTAAGCTTGCGGTAGTCCACACAGAACCGCATAGTGCCATCCTTCTTTCTAACCAGCACGATGGGGGAGGACCATGGGCTGGTGGAGTTAGAAACAGTGCCGGCATTGAGCATGTCCTGGACCTGCCGGTCTTCCTTTGCTTGCTAATTGGGGTTTTTGTGGCGTGAGGGTTGTCGGATTGGTGGGCCGGTGGTGTGGATCTCGTGATTGAGATAGGTAGTGTGGTCGATGACTGATGGGCTTAATGAAAAAAGGTCTTGAAAATCCAGGAGTAACTGTCGAAGGCTGTTCGTTTGGGTGGGGGAGAGGTGGGAAGGCAGAGTAGGTAGAGTGGGAGGAGTGGAGGGAGGGGAATCGCAGGGTTCTGCTTCCTCCATATCGTCTATGATTAAACTTCGTGGCAGGATAAGTGGTGTGGGGGCGAGGTTCGCGATAGAGACTGCACGGACATGGGGGGGGGGAATGTTGGGGATACTAAACAGGATGAGAGGGGTCCGGTGGGTAGGGCTGGGGAGAAGAGGACGGAGTTACCGGAGGGTCGGTTGAGTTGTAGCCAAGCCTCATGGTGAGGTGGAGTGGTGATAGCTGAAGTGATGGCAGCAGGAAAAGTTGGAGGTGAAGGTGGAACAGGTGAGGGAGAAGGTGGGGGGTGGGAGTGAGGAGGTGAGGTGTGGGTTGACAGGGTTGGTGGGTTGCATGTGCAGAGTGGTTGGGGGTAATGAGTGGTGGGTGATGATGATGTGTGTGTGTGTGGCGTGAAGGGTAATGTTGTTGTTTTTTTTCTCTGGGGTGTTGGGGGCTGGACAGAAGTGGAGGCAGCATTGATAGCAGTCTATGGTGGTGTGTAGCTTCTGTAGGAGGTCCAGCCCGAGGTACCCATCGTATGCACGGCAGGTGGAGTCAAAGACGATGAAGGTGTGTGTAGTGGAAGCATGTTGATGGGTTTCAGTCCGCATCGCCCGCGTTTCTCCATGGATAGGCAGGGGACCATCCCCCGCGTCTACAAGGTTGGCTGAGGTGGAGAGAAAGGGGCCAAAGGCAGAGCTGTGGCGGGAGTAAAAGTGCGAGTACAGGCATGACCTGGCAGTTCCCATGTCCACCAGTAGCCTTGTTTTGACCCCGTTCAAGCGTATTTTGTCGTAGACTGGGGGTCTGTACTTGTGGGAAGTGGCCCCCGCCACCGTGGGGAGGTGGGGGGGGCGGACCTAAAAATCCATCTGCTGATTGTGGTCTTCCTCATCGGGTTCCTCGTCGCCTGGCTCTGCGCACATTATGGGTGGGGTGTCCTCGTGTGAGGCATCTTCCTCCAGGGAGGATACCTTTCTGTGTCCTTGTGTGAAAGGCCTGCATCGGCTAGCTTTCAGTTGTTCCCTGATGTCGGGGTTAGGACGTTTCTTCGGGGGGTGGGCCCTGGGGACGGTGAGGGATGGCTCCATGGTAGGCCGGGTGGGTGGCGTCTTAGGTTTGGGTGGTGGAGTCTTGTTGGTGGGGAACTTGCTAACAGCATGGATAGGCTGGGGCGTGGGGCAGGCAGCGAAGAGACGTCGTACGAGTTGTAGATCTCGATCCATGATGCCGGAGGGATCAGGGATCGTAAAATGCTCCCTAACTGTGCTTGGGAGGATTCTCATTAGGGTATTAAATGTGTGTTGATCCCGGGTGGCTGCAGTTGCTTTGGAATAGGCGGCGGGGACGAGTCGCCATGCCTGGACGAAAGTGTCATCTAGGCAACCGTCGTAGGTGAGGACGTTGAGTTGTGACAGGGCGACAACTGTGCTCAGTGAAGGCATGGCGGCCTGTTTCACAATGTGTGAGAATTGATCCCATATCAATTTCGGGACGAATTTTGAGGCAACACTTCCATTATTTTGCCCAGGTTAGGTAGTGAGACTGCTATTTTCCCTTTGTCAGTGTCAAACCAGATATCTAAGAGAGGTATAACCATATCTAAGTAGACGTCAACGTCATATTGTTCAGGATTGAACCTTGGCAATTGGATGTGAGGTTTGGCTGCCATTGTGTAAGTTTCCCTTATTTTGTTCCTCCGTGCTATAATCGGATCCAGAACCACCGCTGGCCACCAGTATTATGCGGGATGTTTTTAGTCCGACCTCTCGTCCTAAAAACGCCCGCAACTGAGGGGGGTCCTCTTTCCGGACCGGAGTTAGAGCACCAACAAAGGAACAGGGCATAAAAACTCGGCAGTACACCTTAACACATCTATTCCGCTTATTCAATACACCTTACAGTATAGGAACAGGGAGACACTAGATATGGTATGGACAAGAAGACAGAGCGGGTTTACTAACACACTATACACACAGGAATGTCAAGGGCAGAATTCATACATATGTTACAAGTTAACCTTCACTAGAGTATGGCAACGGTATTATGTACAGTGAATAATTGTCATTTAATGTTCTAGACAAGATGCACAGTATATAGTTGGAACAACGGGCCTAGTTGGCTTATATTTGTATATGTCTGTTCTGGCACGCGGCACGTATTCAGAGATGGTCACTTAGCCGTGACGGCACTGATATACTGGTTTCTGATCTTTTCTCCACTGAATTAGTTTCTCTGCTTTCAATCACTTTATATATATATGTTCTCTGGCCCTGATTCACTGTCTTGAGGTTCGCCACTTTAGTGTGTCACTTTACATTGATTTCCGCACTTTTACTGTCACTGTCTCTGAGGTTTGTACTTATACTTTACAGTCGAGATGCGTTGAGATCGCCACTAGTGCCTGGTACCTGGGTTAGTAGAGGTGGCGTCCGGGGGTGGGAGGGGGTCCTTCAGGGGAGCCCTCCTGCAGGAGACAGGGGATCGCCCGTAGGGGTGTCGTCTCCCGGACTTCCTTTGTCCGGGGGGTGCAGGGAGGCCCTTCACTGTGGGGGCCTCGACCTGGTGAGAGGCCCTCGTGTAGGAGCCTCGTCGGTGGGGTGCAGGGAGGCCCACCATTATTGACCTGGTAGGTGGCCCTCGGGGCTGGGGCCAAACAATTCTAGGAGCCGGTCCTGCCACCTCTTGCTTCTGGCAGAGGGCCATGGGGGAGTGGGGCCCAGGCAGCCCTGCTCAGGGGCCTGCTGACCAGCACTGAAGGTCTGGGCACTGCGGACACCTATAGGGCAAGGCGCCTTCAGGAGGGAACTGCGGCACTTCTTCCTTGGGGCATCCATCAGGAGCTGGGGTCGTCCAGGGGTTGGCTGCAGGGCCGGTACAGGACCACTCCACCACTCTAGGAATGGCAGCACCTCCAGAGAACCACACCTGGAGAGAGAGAGAGAAGGGCGTCCCACGCAGCCGAGAGGTAGGGGGCCAGCCGCGCAAGGGACCTTCCCCTCCGGGAGAACCCTAGGTGCTGCAGATGAAGGGAGTACAATGGCCTTTCCTTCCTAATGGCCGTGTTGGCAGTTCCACAGCTCCTGAGGATAGCAGTTGAAGGGCATATGATGGCCGCTCCTTCCCCCACACGTACGATGGCCGTGTTAGCAGTGCTGCTCCCGAAGGAGTAAGAGGCAGATGAGGGGCATATGTTGGCCGCTCCCTCCCCGGCACGTACGATGGCCGTGCTCGCGGTTCTGCCTGCCCGACAGGAAGTAACTGAGGGGCGTACAATGGCCGTTCCTTCCCCCACATGTACGATGGCCGTGTTGGCGGTGTTACTCCCGTAGGAGGAGGAGGAAGTGGATGAGGGGCATACGATGGCCGTGCTCGTGGTTCTGCCTGGCCAACGGGAAGTAACTGAAGGGCGTACGATGACTGCTCCTTCCCCCACACGTACAATGGCCGTGTTGGCAGTGTTACTCCCGTAGGAGGAGGAGGAAGTGGATGAGGGGCATACGATGGCCGCTCCCTCCCCGGCACGTACGATGGCCGTGTTGGCAGTTCCACTTCTCCTTCCTTTGCCTGTCGGTGTACGCTCAATAGCTACTCCACCAAGGCCGTCTCCAGATAGGTCTGTAACCGAAGGGCGTACGATGGCCGCTCCTTCCCCCACACGTACGATGGCCGTGTTGGCGGTGTTACGGGGGAAACAACTGAGGGGCGTACAATGGCCGCTCCCTCCCCGATACGTACGATGGCCGTATCCGCGGTGTTGCTTGGGACTGTTTCTGGAGCAGTCCCACTCCGAACCTGGTGAAGGCTGCCCCGCTTGCAGGGTCGTTCCCTCTTCCTGCGTGGTCGCTGCTGGGTTGGTTCCATGGAAGAGGGACCCAAGGTGGGGGCGCCTCGGCGCCCTTCTTGCTCCTGCCCAGGCTTCCCTTGCTCTGGCCTGCCGTGGTGTCCTCCTGGGGTGGTGGTAGGGCTGCGAGTTGGGAGTGGGATGGGGGGTGGTGGGGTGGTTGGTCCAGCAGTGGCGGCGGTGCGTATTTTAAATAGATAATGAATACATGATACCCGTATTCTGTTTATAGTCAGAATTGATGTTTTATATATTAAGTCTGGTGCCCTAGGGGTGGAAAGGGCCAAGGGTCAGGGGAGTGAATATTACTATAAGTGTTCAGGGTGTGAGCCACGACACTCGGGAAAGTCACTTAGTTGCGGCAACATTTGTTTCAGGTCTTTGGTTTTCTCACACACCACAGGTCTTGACCCACTACTTCTATATGTTACTCTGTATTCATTAGTATTTTCTGCTCTGCTGGGGTATCATTGCTCAGTATGTCACTTATAACTTAGTCACTTATATTATTCTGGCCCTCACTCCGTTACTGTCACTATACACTCCCGTCTCAGCGGTTCATGGCACAAGAGGCGTTGAGATCACTACTGTACATACCATTGTTTCCTGGGTCTAAGTTGATGTGGCGCCTGGGAGTGGGAGGAGACCTAATTGGGAAGCCCTCCCATAGGGGGGCAATGCACTGCCCATAGGGGCATCACCGCCCAGGCCTTCGTCGTCGGGGATGTACAGGGAGGCCCTTCCGTCTGGGGGCCTCAACCTGGGGGGAGGCCCTCGTACTGGAGCCTCGTTGGTGGGGTGCAGGGAGGCCCTCCGGTCTGGGGGCCTCAACCTGGGAGGTGGCCCTCAGGACTAGTGCCGAACAGCTGCAGAAGGCAGGCCTGTCGCCTCTGACTCCGGGGAGAGGGGGAGCCCGAGTTGCCCGGGTCTGGAGCCTGCTGGTCAGGCATCGGGGTTTGGGGGCTGCGGCCATCAGCAGGGTGGGGCGCTGTCAGAGGTGGACTGCAGCGTCTTCTCCGTCGGACGTCTGTCAGGGGCAGGGACCTCCCAGGGGTAGGTGGTAGAGCGGGATCGGGCCACGCCACCACTCCAACAGCATCTCTGGGGAACCACTCCTGGAGGGAGACAACAAAGGGCATCCCACGCAACCGAGAGGTAAAGGGTCAGACACGCAAGGGACCTCCTGCTTCGGGAGGACCATCGGAGTCACGAATGAAGGGCGTACAGTGGCCACGCCTTCCCCCACACGTACTGTAGCCGTGTTGGCGGTTCCGTGACTCCTAGGGCCCGCAGCTGAAGGGTGTCCAGTGGCCGCCTCTTCCCCCACACGTACAGTGGCCGTGCTGGCAGTGCTGCTCCCGAAGGAGGAAAAAGCAGGTGAGGGGGTGCACAGTGGCCGCGCCCTCCCTGGTACATACAACGGCCATAGCTGTGGGCCTGCCTGCCCTATGTACAACGGCCGTAGCTGTGGGCCTGCCTGCCCTACGTACAACGGCTGTAGCCGTGGGCCTGCCTGCCCTTTGGGAAGTAACTGAAGGGCGCACAGTGGCTGCTCCTTCCCCGTCACGTACAGTGGCCGTAAGCACGGTATTACTCCCGTAGAAGGAGGAGTTAGTGGATGATGGGCGCACAATAGCTGCTCCCTCCCCGTCACGTACAGTGGCCGTGAGTGCAGCTCCATTACTCCTGGCTTTGCCAGTCGGAGCGCGTTCAATAACTAATGCTCCGAGGCCATCCCCAGAGGTGGCTGTAACTGAAGGGCGTACAGTGGCCGCCTCTTCCCCCTCATGTACAGTGGCCGTGATGGCGGAGTCACAGGGGGGAGACAACTGAAGGGTGTACAGTGGCCGCCTCTTCCCCAGCACATACAGTGGCAGCCGCGGTGTTGCTTGGGACTGACTCTGGATCAGTCCCACCCCGAACCTGGTGAAGGCTGCCCCGCTCGCAGGGTCATTGCTTTTTCCTGCATACCTTGTGTTGGGCCAGTTGTGGGGAAGAGGTACTCAGGACAGGGGGGCCCCGGTGTCCTTCTTGTTCTGGGTCAACAGTCCTGCCGTGATGTCCTCCTGGGATGGTGTGGTGGTGGCTCAGTGGTGGGGTGGGGGGTGTCGGGGTGGTCGATCTGGCGGTGGCGGGTGTTTTAGTACACTCTTTTCGTCATTTAGCACATGACTAATTAATATTTTATAAGGCTAAATAATAATGGCTTCACATCATTGGTGCACCAAGATATCTATAAATATGTGATGAGTAGGGTCAGACCCGACTCGCATTAATGGGTGTTAGTGATTATTTTACTCGATTGATCTCAGTAAAATATATCCATAACATTACTATAGTTATGTGAAGGATGTTTTCGTTGAGTAATAACGTAAGGTGCATCCGTAACCATGATGGAAAGGATTTTAGAACTCATGTGACTATTTCGTTTCCACAGCGTAGACCAACTTGTGGTACTAAAGTAGCTGGTGATCACCGGCAATTACGATTTAGTGACGGCAGGAACTGCAGAGGTAGGGGTGGAATCGTTGCGGTAGTCATGTATTTGCACATGATTTAGTGTAAAGTGTACATGAATTGAGCTGCGAGTGTTCATGAAGGGATAATTTTAGGGTGCGTAGCATAGGTTAGCGATACCTTAGTGGCAGGTGTTCAGGTGATGTAAGGACATCGGGCAATGAAGGATGTCATTGAACAGGTACTGTAACTTGCTGAGACATTTAATGAGAAGTTATAATTTATGTACTGTACAATGAGCGTGAAATGTGCAGCGAGTGTTCGTTGTGGGATATTGTGGGTGCGTAGCATAGGTTAGCAACACATCAGCGGCAGGTGTGTGGGGACGTAAGGACACTGGGCAATGACAGATGTCATTGAACAGGTACTGTAACTCGCTCAGACATTTAGTGAGAAGTTATACTATAATGCAGTATAGTCTCACAGAGGACAGCCCAACACCCCCAGAAGGAGTCTATGGAGGGGCAAATAGAGAGCGACCTGACTCCAGGCAACAGGAACATAAGTCCGCCCAGGCCGTGCGCCCCTATGACCCAGAGCTCGCCCGCCGCAAACATAGCAGGAAAACAAGACTACCTTCCAGGCGAGCCAACCACCAACAACCAGAGGGCGGGGCTATTACTCTAGCTCCAGTCAGCACCCCTGAGACGGCTGGTAGCTGCTCAACCCTCCTACAGGAGACGGTCTGCAGCCACTCTGGAGGTAATAAGGAGATGGCCGGTAGCCACTCCCGCCTTCGTCGGAAGATGGCCAGAAGCCAATCTGAAGGTGCCCTTAAAGATACGGCCTGTAGCCACTCGCCCCTCCTACAGGAGATGGACGGTAGCCGCTCTGGAGGTAATAAGGAGACGGCTGGTAGCCACTCCTGCTTTCGTCAAGAGATGGCCAGTAGCCACCCCAAAGGTGCCCTAACAGAGACGGCCAGTAGCCGATCGACCCTCCTACAGGAGACGGCCAGTAGCCACTCTGGAGGTAATAAGGAGACGGCCAGTAGCCGCTCCCACCTTTGTCAGGAGACCGACATTAGCTGCTCCAAAGGTGCCCTAACAGAGACTGCCTGTAGCTGCTCCACCCTCCAGCAGGAGGTGGCCGGTAGCCGCTCCGGAGGTAACCAGGAGACAGGCAGTAGCTGCTCCTGCCTTCATCAGGAGACAGTTGGTAGCTGCTCCGAAGGTGCCCTCAAGTCGGCCTGTAGCTGCTCCCTTCCCCAGGCCATGACCAGTAGCTGGGCCTCTGCAACGGCCGGTAGCCACGTCCCTAGAAGGCCATGCCCAGTAGCCGGGCCCTACGGCAGGAGACGGCCAGTAGCCGCTCCTCCATCAGGTGCTGACTCCCCTATACGAGACTTCGACCCAGAGAGAGGCCCCAGCCTGGAGGACTACTGGAGAGGCCCCGTAACCACCACCGGGTACTTCTCACTGTAGCTGGTTCCTGAGAGGACTCGCCTGATGGACCCTGACGTAGGTTGATGCAGCAGCCACTCCTGAGGGCGTCCCCGACCACCAGAGACCGCAGCCCATGGGACATCCAGACCACCCCCAGGACCCCAGGGCAGGACATCCCTACACCCCAACGCTGGAGACCCTCGTCCTCCATCAGGTGTCTGAGTGAGCGGTTCAGGCAGCTGTTAGTCCCCAGCCCAGAGGGCCAGACTCCCGCCCCAAGCCCCGGGAGTGCGGAACCCTTCTCCACCAGCAGCCCCAGATGAGAAAGGATGCCCCTATGCGTGATCCCGTGGCCCCTGAATAAGGAGGACCCCGGCAGAACTCAGCCCCATCAGTAGTCAGGCTGAGTTGTTCCCGCCGCCCTTGTACCTGACCGCCATTACGCCCAGTCCCGAAAGTGAGTGAGTGTGAAAGCACAGAAAGTGATACAGTGAAGCAAGGGCAGAACAATGAATTATCAGAATACGGGAAGTCAGGTAATTAAAAGCATCAGTGTTAGCGTAAAAGAAAGGTGGAGTAAATAAAGTAACAGTGAGACAACGAATACGGCAGGGCAGTGGAATAAGTGTCTGCCTGAGTGAAGACGCTACCATCTTGTGATATAGCCTCACACTAAGTTCATACGGAGGCACCAGTGCAAGTACAATAATTAATGACATGATGGACAAACAAGTTAGACTGCCAACAGTGAAAACTGTGCCACGGCCCTAGTGAACGGAACTTCATCTGATAGATAAAACCTAGACTTCCCCTAAGTGATAGTATTTGGCCCCACTGCCCTAGGACTCCTGATCTTAGTGCTATTCACTTTACCCGATCTTGTCCCGAGTAGTATCCTGCGTGATACTAACACCCACAATCTAGGCTTAAGGTTTATAATTCTCCAGTATAATTACTCTTGTGACAGCTACCCGTTCCACTTGTAGAATTTAGCAATACACGTGTAAGGTTGTTGCCTTGAGTTTTTGTGTCCTGC
Source organism: Coenobita brevimanus (assembly GCF_032717465.1). Classification (NCBI taxonomy): domain Eukaryota; kingdom Metazoa; phylum Arthropoda; class Malacostraca; order Decapoda; family Coenobitidae; genus Coenobita; species Coenobita brevimanus. The sequence continues at coordinate 18,173,802 of NC_137012.1, read as the reverse complement.
CTCTCTCTTATTTGTCTAAGCTCCGGTCTAGAAAAGGGAACCCAGCTACACATTAGGCGTTACAGGACGGGAAGCCGACCCTAAAACACCTAGTTTTACATATACTTTATGTACAATGAACATGAAATGTGCAGAGTGTCTGTGAAGGAATTCTGTGGGCGCATAGCATAGTTTAGCGATACCTTAGCGGCAGGTGTGCAGGGACGTCAGGATGCCTGGCAACCACGTGCGTCATTGAACAGGTACTGTAACTTGCTAAGACATTTAGTGAGAAGTTATACTTTATGCACAATGAACGTGAAATGTGCAGCGAGTGTTCCCTGTGGGATATTGTGAGTGCCTAGCGTAGGTTAGCGATACCTTGGTGGTAGGTGTGAAGGGACATAAGGACGCCGGGCAGTGACGGACATCACTGAACAGGTACTGGAACTTGCTAAGACATTTAGTGAGAAGTTATACTTTATGTACAATGATCGTGAAATGTGCAGTGAGTGTCCATGAAGGAATTCTGTGGGTGCGTAGCGTAGGTTAGTGATACCTTAGCAGAAGATGTGCGGGGACATCAGAACGCCGGGCAACCACGTACGTGATTGAACAAGTATTGTAACTTGCCATGACATTTAGAGAGAAGTTATACTTTATGTACGATGAACGTGAAATGTGCAGCGAGTGTTCGTTGTGGGATATTGTGGGTGTGTAGCGTAGGTTATCGATACCTTAGCGGCAGCTGTGCGGGTGATGTAAGGACGCCGGGGAACGACGGACGTCGGTGGAAAGGTACTGTAACATCCTAAGACATTTGTTGATTATTTATGATTTATATAAAATGTTTGTGATATGTGTCACGATTGTTCGTTGTGGGATGTGGGTGCGTTGCGTATGTCAGCGATACCATACTGGCAGGTGTGCAGGTGATGTAAGGACGCCAGGCAGCGACGGACGTCAGTGGACACGTACTGTACCTTGCTAAGACAACTGCTGATTATTTATGATTTATTATAAAATATTTGTGATATATATTTGTGATATATATATATATATATATATATATATATATATATATATATATATATATATATATATATATATATATATATATATATATATATAATATAATATAATATATATATATATATATATATATATATATATATATATATATATAATATAATATAATATATATATATATATATATATGTATATATATATATATATATATATATATATATATATATATATATATATATATATATATATATATATATTGTTACGGAACAGAGAAAGATAATGTACACTCCAAGTGAGAATACTAAAAATCACTACTGTCCTGTAAAGTTCCAGGTTCAAAACAAAAGAGTTAGGTAAAATTACAAGTTAAAGTTTAATGCTCAAACTAACAACAAAACATTCAGGACTCATAAGGATAAAGTAATGGCAAAAAACAGGTTAAATATATGGTTAACTGCAATAGCCTCTATTAACACGAAATTAGCAAGAGTAAATTTAACTAAGTCAGCCCTGATAAAATGAGAATACACTGGATAATGCTCAGTTAACGCAAGATATATTATTACAGAAACAAAATATTGTTTCCACTGGCTGACAATATGAATTACAAAAACTTTACTAGGCCTACGAATTAACACCTTATGCTATACAGTACAAGAACAAATGTAATAAAACTTATACTCAAATTACACAGCTGCTAGATGGTTGGAGACTTCCTGAGCACTCACAATAATAACAACTGTACAGGGGAGGACAGAGATGTGAGCAAAATGAGGAGTAGATCTAAGTGGCAATTAATGCAGAGACTGAGCTCATTATATAGGGGCCGGCAGAGCTTGATACAACTTGTAAGAAGGACGCGCAAATGAAGCCATAGAGGACAAAGAGTTGACAATCCTGCTCTGAACAACAGAAAGAACGACTTACTCTACTATAAAGGAGGAGGGGGGGATGATGAAATCATAGGCTATGTAACACCTCCCCACAAAGAAAAAGAAATTTACAAAGGAAATTTCTTATTACTCTAAAACAATCTGTCTAAAGTCTAGATAAGCAATCTGCAAAACATTTTCTTTCCCCTTGACATGTTGTATATCTAATGAATACTCCTGAAGAAGTAGACTCCATCTTGTCAATCTCTGATTTTTATCTTTAAACTTACTAAGGAATTTCAGTGGGTTATGATCGGTATAAATGACTATGGGGTCAAAACCAGAACACAAATAAAATGAAAAATGCTGTAAACCCAAAATCAAGGCCAAAAGCTCTTTCTCAATAGTTGAGTAGTTCTTTTGAGGTGGAGTGAACTTCTTACTGTAATAAGATACAGGGTGTTCAATACCCTGATCATCCTCTTGCAGCAAAACAGCCCCAGCTCCTGTATCACTTGCATCAACAGCCATCTTAAAAGGCTTAGCAAAATTTGGAGTAGCGAGCACTGGCTGACTTAATAGGATAGCTTTAAGTTTGCTGAAAGAGGATTCACAGTTATCGGTCCAGACAAATTTAACTCCCTTTTTCAGTAGGTCTGTAAGTGGTGAAACAAAAATTGAAAAGTTAAGAACAAATCTCCTGTAATAACCTACCATTCCCAAAAATCTTTGTAGCTCTTTCCTACTTTTAGGTCTGGAAAGATCACTTATAACCTGAACCTTAGCTCCTGGTGGTGCAACATGTCCATCACCAATTACGTACCCAAGGTACTGAACTTTAGCTTGACCAAACTCACACTTTGATAAATTAGCTGCAAGATTAGCCTGAACCAAACGCTCAAGAAATTTACTGACATGGCATAGGTGATCTTTCCAGTTGTCACTGAAGATTAATACATCATCAATATAAACAACACACCCTGCCAAACCCTCTGTTACAACATTCATGAGCTTCTGAAATGTGGCTGGTGCATTCTTCATACCATATGGCATTACAGAACATGCAAAAGTCTTTCCTAGTGTTACAAAACATGAGATCTCCCTAGCACGTTCAGTCATAGGTACTTGCCAGTATCCCTTTAACAAATCAAACTTACTTATGTACCTAGCCTTTCCGATCTTGTCTATGCAATCTTCCACGCGAGGGAGAGGGTAAGTGTCTGTTTTAGTTATCTGATTATCACGTCTGTAGTCAATGCAAAGCCGCTGTGACCCACCTGGCTTAGTGACTAGAGTGACAGGAGAACTCCACTCACTCTGACAGGGCTCAATCATCTTGTGGTCCAACAGGTAGCCAAGCTCCTTCTGGATGAGAGGAACTTTCACTGGGTTCACACGGTAAGGAGGCAATTTAATTGGCTTTGCGTCTCCAACATCGACATCATGCATCAACACAGTGGTTCTTCCTGGAGTGGCACGGAACACTTGCGGGTACACCCGCAGTAATGCCGAAAACTCCTGCCTTTCCTCGGGAGCTAGATGGGAAAGCTTAGTCTGGAGATCATTCATGATATCAGGATTCTTCCCCAAACTATCACTCAGGCTCATGCTGCATGGGAGAACTTCACTTACAGACTCGGGTGGAACAGCTACAGTGCAGACTGGGTTATTTTCGTCCCGCCTGTGACATAACTTTAGCATGTTGATGTGACAAAGTTGCTTGTTCTTTCTACGATCTGGTGTGGCGATGACATAGTTGACATCACTGAGTTTCTTCTCCACGAAATAAGGACCACTAAACTTGGCTTGAAGAGGTTGCCCATGCACCGGTAGCAGAATCAAAACCTGATCTCCTGGCTGAAAGTGGCGTAACCTGGACTTCTTATCATACCAAGTCTTCATCTTCTCCTGAGCAGCTCCTAAATTCTCTGTCATCAGCTGTAAAGCAGTGGACAGCCGTTCTTTGAACTTCATCACATACTCCAGCAGGTTGACGTCATCTTCCTCCGGCAGCCAGCATTCCTTGAGTAGCTTAAGGGGTCCTCTTACTTCATGGCCAAACAGTAGTTCAAAAGGTGAGAAGCCCAGTGATTCATTTGGAGATTCTCTTGCGGCAAATACAACGAATGGAAGACCTTTATCCCAGTCTTTCTGATGTTCCAAACAGTATTTCTTGAGCATCGATTTGAGTGTTTGATGATATCTCTCCAACGCTCCTTGGGTCTGGGGATGGTAAACTGAAGACATGATCTGGGTGATGCCCAACTCTTTCAGAGACTACTTGAAAACATTTGGCATGAAATTACTTCCCCGGTCTGACTGTACCTCCTTGGGCAGACCAAACTTTGTGAAGAACCCTAGCATTTCCTTAACCACGTTCTTTGCTGAGATATTTCTAAGTGGAATGGCTTCAGGATAACGAGTAGCCATATCAATCAGGGTCAACACATAAGAAAATCCTGAAGAAGTCTTAGGAAGAGGGCCTACAATATCCACCAACACACGGGTGAATGGCGCCTCAAAAGGAGGAATGGGAACTAGAGGTGCAACCTTTTCGGTCTGATTACACTTCCCCACAACTTGACAGGTGTGACAAGACTTACAATACCAGGAAACATCCCTGAAGATACCTGGCCAGTAGAAGTGTTTCAAAATGCGTGCCACAGTCTTCCTCACTCCAAGGTGTCCTGCCAAACTGGAATCATGAGCCACTCTAATGATATCCTGCCTACAAACACGAGGGATGACAACTTGATGTACAACCTCCCATTCACAGTCGCCTGATGCTGTTGGGGGTCTCCACTTCCTCATAAGTACTCCTGACTTCATATAATAACAAGTAGAAGCACCAGCTGACTCTTCCTCACTGCAAGCAGAGTTAGCTAGACCTTTCAACTCAGGGTCAGCAACCTGCAACTCAACCAACTCTTGACGAGACAAATTATCAACACTACGCGGTACTGCCTCATCTGGTGAGTGGTCCAAATTAGCAAGAAAAGTGTCAGCTAGGATAACATCATCATCATCATTATCCTCTAAGTCACCAGTAACTTTAGACTTAGCCCTAGTGACAGCACATGCAGGGAACACATCAGGGACATCACAATCCTGGGCCGCAGCCACTGGCTCACTAGACAACTGAGGAGCTGGACACACTCGACCTCCACCAATATCATTTCCAAGTAAGAAAGTTACACCTGACATTGGGAGTGTCTCAACCAACCCAACCATAACAGAACCAATAACAAAACCAGACTCTAAATTCACTCTGCACAGAGGGACAGAGAAGTAATTATTCCCTACACCTTGTAAGATTACAGTTTCATCAGAGGAATTAACATTACAGCCTAAAACACTGGTCAGCATAAGGGATTGGCAAGCACCTGTATCACGATATATTTTAACTGATTTCCTGTCATTACTGTCCAGAGCACTGACAAAACCTTCAGACAGGAAATTAGCACATGAACTCTTGAGAGTGTCACCCACGTTACTGCTCAAAAGAGGAGCTCCATCATGAAAATTTAATTTACCCCTCAAAGCAGGTTCAGTTAACTCAGTTAAAGAATTCTGGAAACTCTCAAGGGTGGACACTAGACGAATTGACTGAATAATTAAAGACTCCTTTTTGTTCACATCACGCTGTCTCCTGAAACATTTCTCCGTAGTATGACCAAGCTTACTACAATAAGTACATTTACTTTTCTGAAAGCTAGAGGTGAAGCTGGTATTTACTTCCTGAGAAACATCATCTTTATTCTCTTTCCTGTTACCTGTACTCTGAGTAGAGGAAACGTACTTACTCTCAGCTTTCCTTTTTTCTCTAGAATATCTCTTGTGAGTGAGAACATATTCATCAGCTAAAACTGCAGCATCAGACAAATTATCTATTCTTTTCTCATCAAGATATAGGCTTACATCTTTATTAATGCACCTTTTGAAGTCCTCCAGCAAAATCATCTGCTTAAATTTGTCAAAATCAGAATCCACATTCTTAGAATTTAACCACTGCTCTAACAGATCTTCTTTGATTTTTGCATACTCAACATGGGATTGCTTATCTTGCTTATAAGTTGTCCTAAATTTTACTCTATAGGCTTCAGGAACAAGCTCATAGGCCTTAAGAATCAAGCTCTTAACTACATCATAATTATCACATTGATCCTGAGGCAAAGATGCATAAGTTACTTGAGCTTTACCGGTGAGAACAGTTTGAAGGAGTACTGGCCAATACTCTTTGGGCCAATTAAAACCTGTAGCTACCCTCTCAAACAACTGAAAATACTTTGTTAAATCAGATTCATTAAAAGGAGGGACAAGTTTAACATTTTTAGCCACATCAAAATCATCAGAGCTAGATGATCCAGTTCCACCTTATTTCATGCGATACTCATGGTCTGCCTGAATCCTAGCAAGTTCAATTTGTGCCTGAGCCTCCTGAATACGAGCATTTGCCTGAAATTCAGCTTCCTTAACACGAGCCTCCTGCAGAGCTAGCTGTAACTTAGCTAATTCAATCTGCGTTTGCTCATTTGGAGGAGTTACATTAAACAAGATTTCATTAATCATGTCAACAATTTGATCTTTAGAATGATGAGAGCGAACAGCAATTCCCAATTGCTGAGCAACAAGCTTAAGTTCATTCTTTATTCTGTTTTCTACATCACACACTGTTTGCACATTTGACAAAAAATCTTTGGCTTCATCAAGGGTAGTAATAGTAGACATCATGAATCTCACAAAATATCAAGCAATATCCTTATGATAATATCCTGAATATCCTGATAAGAGGTCGCCAAATTTATGTTACGGAACAGAGAAAGATAATGTACACTCCAAGTGAGAATACTAAAAATCACTACTGTCCCGTAAAGTTCCAGGTTCAAAACAAAATCTATCTATCTATCTATTGCCAGACGCCTCAATCCCGTTTGGGGTGGCCACAAACAAATCGCCTCCAAGTCGCCCTGTCCCCTGTCATTTCACTGCCCTGCTCCCAACTCACACCCCCCTCTCTCATATACCTCTCCACCTCATCCCTCCATCTCATCCTCGGCCTCCCCCTCCCTCTTCCCCCCTCCACCTCACTCACATACACTCTCTTCGTCAGTCTTTCACCCTCCATCCTCTCCACATGGCCAAACCACCTCAGTGTGTTCCTCATAACGCTTCCTATCACATCCACATCCACACCACAACGCTCCTTTATATCCTCATTCGTCAGCCTGTCACTCCACGTGACTCCACAGGCTCCTCTTAAATAACTCATTTCCACTGCTCTCACTCTTGACTTGTGTCCTTCCAACAATGTCCAAGCTTCACTTCCGTACGTTAGAGTTGGTATCACAATACTGTCATGTAGTAACTTTTTCACTTCCATGCTCACTTCCCTGTTTCTTATCACTGCTTTCAAGGAACCAGCAACCTTTCTTCCCTGCTGTACCCTTTCAAGCACTTCACCCTCCAAACCTCCATCCTTACTCATCACACTACCCAAATACTTAAACGTACTCACAAAAGAGTTAGGTAAAATTACAAGTTAAAGTTTAATGCTCTAACTAACAACAAAACATTCAGGACTCATAAGGATAATGTAATGGCAAAAAACAGGTTAAATATATGGTTAACTGCAATAGCCTCTATTAACACGAAATTAGCAAGAGTAAATTTAACTAAGTCAGCCCTGATAAAATGAGAATACACTGGATAATGCTCAGTTAACGCAAGATATATTATTACAGATACAAAATATTATTTCCACTGGCTGACAATATGAATTACAAAAACTTTACTAGGCCTACGAATTAACACCTTATGCTATACAGTACAAGAACAAATGTAATAACACTTATACTCAAATTACCCAGCTGCTAGATGGTTGGAGACTTCCTGAGCACTCACAATAATAACAACTGTACAGGGGAGGACAGAGATGTGAGCAAAATGAGGAGTAGATCTAAGTGGCAATTAATGCAGAGACTGAGCTCATTATATAGGGGCCGGCAGAGCTTGATACAACTTGTAAGAAGAACGCGCAAATGAAGCCATAGGGGACAAAGAGTTGACAATCCTGCTCCGAACAACAGAAAGAACGACTTACTCTACTATAAGGGAGGAGGGGGGGAGTGAGGTAGAACACGCTCGTGATCAAACATGCAGCATACTGTAAGTTAGAATTATACAAAGGATGATGAAATCATAGGCTATGTAACAATATATATATATATATATATATATATATATATATATATGGCACACACCCATGGACGAAAGTGGACAGGTATTACACCATGCAAAGACACTGAAAAGTTATCGTTTATGTAAACTGTTCGTAAATGGTGCAGCAATTGGCCGTACGGAAAGATATAACATCACTTGTGTAATGCTACTCTCAATGGAAGGTGTTGCATGACAGTGAATAATATCTCTTGTTTTTCAGCTGGAACCTAAAAAGCTCATACTGGACTTTCTTTGTGTCAGTGCTTGCCACAGTGGAGAAGAGGGATTTGTCTTCTGACGAGTGGCAGAAGATCCTCTTTGAGCAGGAGACCGTGAGCGAGGAAGATGAGGAGCTGAGCGATGCTTCAAGTGAGGAGGACTGGGATGATGTCCAACGCCATTCCCCTCGGCTGGCTTTGCCCTCACCCCTACCATGATAGAAGCAGACACCACCACCACCAGTGTCATGACTATCACCCCAGCCATCGTCTTCACTTGGACAACAGGCATCACCTTTGCTCGGACCTCTCGCTCCAGCAGCCATCGTGGTCTCTCCACCTCAACCCTCCAGTTCCCCCTTGGCCGAGCCCATGTCACCGGTAGCAGGGCCTAGTTACGTGACACTGGTAACTGCACGTAGCGCAGTGTCTGCGGCACAACTGGTGCAGGATGCGACTGTGTCATTGTCCCCTGCCCGGTTGACAAGGGCGCTGTCTCCGACAGCATTCATCCCCCCCCAACGTTTGGCAGCAGCAGGACACAGTCTCGTCGTCCTCATCATCGGAACCTTCACCACCTCGACGAGGCTGGCATGGTCCACGGCCCTGCTATGGGGGGCAGCCAATTGATGTCCGAGGAGTCAAATGGGTGTCAGTACGCTGACCCACTGCCACCACTGTGGGAGGTGTTGGCACAGAGGATCCAGGGTGGAGCAGTGGCCCATTCACACCAGCTGATGGGCTCTTCATAGGATGCCCAGGAATGAGGATGGATCCACCAACAATGCCTCTCCAGTCCTTCCAGCAGTTTTTCGCCAGGGAGTTGTTGATGTATTTCACCCACGAGACCAACAGCTAGGCATCATTCCTGGGGACTGTGTTGGACGCATGGTTCATCTGCAATAAAGAGGAGATGGCCAAGTTCCTGGGGCTGTACTTCTTCATGGGAGAGGTTGTCGCAGACTACCCAATCACCAAGTGGACAGGGTGCACGGCCTGAGTAAAACCACGATAGAATGATAATTGAGTGTACGACAAGACCATATTGTACTACTCAGATCTGGAGTTACTTTAGCATATGAACATTTAAGGAGAGTCAAAACACCACGTACAAAATTAACTTAATCTATTAAACTACCTTAACTTACAACCAATACAGTGGGAAAACAAAACACAAAACATCACCCTGCCTACTGGACAAGAGCATAACTTGCTAAAGTCCATCCTACATCCCTAACCAAGGACATACACAAACCTTAAACCTGGACGACCCAGAGCTAGCCGGCGTCACTGACAGGGAAAAAGAGAGAGAGAGCTCCGAGCCTCTGCACCTGGGCTTATATGCAGGCCTACCACAACTTCATGGGGTCGCCAGTTCATTAATTTAGTAACACCTTAACTAGCTAGTTATACACGTGGCGCGAAGGGGAACAATTAACTACACAAAATATGCGTCCACGTGACACCTCCCCCCCCCACAAAAAGAACTTTTTACCAAGCTCGAAAAAGTTACTCTAACATGTACAAACATTAGAGGTACAAAAGCTTACTTCAATATTACAAAAATTCCTTAAACCTAAAAACACAGAACGGGTAAATAACATGGTAAATCATAGGGAACCTACACTCTGTTCACACTCATGATAAATGCATCTGCAATGGTATTGTCCTTGCCACGAATATGCTGCAGTTTTATATTATACTGTTGCAAGGCTAGAGCCCATCTCAGCACTCGAGCATTCTTAAACTTGACCTTTTCAATAAACACAAGGGGGTTGTGGTCTGTAAACACCGTGATGGGGAATGCGCTACTAGACAGAAATACTTCAAATTTTTCTATTGCCATGACAATTCCAAGAGCCTCCATTTCAACGGTGGCATAAGCCTTTTGATAAACCTTAAACTTTTGGGAAAAGTAGCATACGGGATGTAACACTTCACAATATTCTTGCAAGAACACTGCCCCCACCCCTGCATCACTTGCATCGACTCTAATGATGAAGGGCTGATGTGGGTCCGGGGTTCGGAGCACAGGAGCACAAGCCAGCAGGGCCTTCAAACCCTCAAATGCCCGCTGACATTCATTTGTCCAATGGAACGTCTTCTTGGAGCTAAGTTGATCCGTAAGGGGAGCAGCGACCTGGGCAAAGTTCCTGCAGAAACGACGATAGTAACCCACCATCCCAAGGAACCTCATGGTAGACTTTCGGTCAGCGTTGGTGGGTATTGTAAAATGGCATCCACCTTTGCATCAACAGGGGCTAGCTGGCCCTGCCCGACCACATGCCCCAAGAACACGACGTGGGCGTGCCCAAACTCACTCTTGGCGAGGTTCACGGTGAGATTGGCCTCCTCCAGGACATCAAAGAGCTATTGCAGCCTCTCAAGGTGTTCCTCCCAATTGTCACTCCAGACAAATAAGTCATCTAGGTACACACGGACGCCAGGCAACTCTGCAATCAAATTGTTCATTAGTCTTTGGAATGTGGCCAGGGCATTCCGCATGCCAAAGGGAAGAACTAGGAATTCCCAAAGGCCGCTAGGAGTGACAAAGGCAGAGATTGACTTGGCTTGTTCTGTCAAGGGCACTTGATAATACCCTTGGAGATCAAGCTTAGTGACGTAGCGGGCCACTCCTAGGTCATCAATAATGTCATCCATTCTGGGTAGTGGAAAGGAGTCGGGCAGGGTAACAGCATTGACCTTCCTATAATCTACACAAAGGCGGTAACCTCCTCCAGCCTTGGGGACTAATACTACAGGTGAGGCCCAGGGACTCATACTTGGACGGATCAAACCTTGCTCTTTTAGCCTCTGCACCTCGGACTGCAGGAATTCCCTCTTCTCGGCACTGAGACGGTATGGAGCTTGTCGGATTGGAGGGGCTCCTTGAACATCCACATCATGGGGCAGCAGGGTACAGAGCCGAGGAGTGTCACCAAAGAGGTCTGGATGCTCCTGTAGAAGACAGTCAATATCACCTGCCTGGGTTGGGGGCAGATTCTCTAATTTACTCATAAGATTTGTTAGAATTTCACGATTTGACAGCTTACTGCCTACGAATGGTGTAGGGTCATTTTCCTCTGACTTTTCCACTACTCTAGTTCCTGTTAAGGTGACCTGTTCCACTTCCCCTCCTTGTGACTGGTCACGAGAGTGATACATTTTCAAAAAATTGACATGGACACTTCGCCTTTTCTTCCGCCTCTCTGGCATAGCAATGATATAATTAAGGACTCCAACCCGCTTCAAAACATGATATGGCCCAGAGTACCGAGACTGAAGAGGCTGCTTTGGTACTGGTAGCAGAGCTAAAACTTGATCACCAACATGAAAAATGCGGGATTGTGCCTTGTGAATTTTGTCATAATTGTCTTTCATTCGTACTTGAGCATGACTGAGATTAGAATGGGCAAACTTTAAGGCACGCTGCAAGTTGGAGCGGAACTGAGTTACATATGCAGCAGTCGGTACAGTATTCTCGTCATTCAACCAGCATTCTTTCAAGACTTTGAGAGGACCACGGACCTGGTGTCCATAAATGAGTTGAAACGGGGTGCAGCCTAGACTCTCACTTACACTATCTCTAACTGAAAACAATAAAAGATCAATAGCCTCATCCCAATCCTGACCCGTTTCCAAACAATAAGTACGTATCATAGTCTTAATGGTAGAATGGAAACGTTCCAGGGCTCCTTGACTCTGGGGATGGTAAGCGGTTGACTTACACTGACGGACTCCCAGGGCCCTCATCACTTGCTGAAACAGCCTGGAGGTGAAGTTAGACCCTTGGTCGGACTGCACGATGGCAGGTAACCCAACCTGTGTGAAGAACTTGATCAGGGCCCTGACAACATTCCTACTAGTGATACTACGGAGAGGTATGGCCTCAGGGTATCGAGTGGCAACATCCATTATGGTTAATAAATACTGATTCCCGCGTTTGCTCCTTGGGAGAGGGCCCACACAATCAACAATTACCTTACTAAAGGGCTCCTCCATGACAGGAATGGGCTGAAGGGGTGCAGGATTGACTTCAGTGCCTGGTTTGCCACTAATCTGACACACATGAAAGGTACGGCAATAGGTACTAACATCTTTCATCAACTTCGGCCAGTAAAAATGAGAAAATCTTGTGGTAAGTCTTACGGACTCCCAGGTGTCCACCCACCCCATCATGTGCCACCTTCAATATCTCAGTGTGTAGAGATTTTGGGACGACGATCTGATGGACTGTCTCCCACGTGTGATTGGCAGGAGCCTTAAGTGGTCTGAATTTACGCATCAACACCCCCAAATTGAGATAAAAACAGCATGGAACCTCATCTATTTCATTACCTTCAGTAAGCTGTGCAAGAAACAACTTACATTCGGGGTCACTAGACTGTTCCTGAATTAATCTCTCTCTTGTGATAGGGGTGCTACCAAAGTCAAGAAGATCAGAACTAGACTTACTGAGTGTATCATCAAACAATTCCGCAAGGGAAACATCTCCCTCGGGTGTGTTTTCCTCTGGCTCTACAGCAGGGGTATGTGCATCCAACAACCTCTGGCTCTGACCACGAGTAACAGCACAAGTTGGGAAGAGATTAGGGTGCTTCAGCTCTAGATCAGTAGTGTTGTTGATATCAACAGGTTTGTCTGAAACGATGGGGTTAGCAGTAACCTGGGAACCAGCTAAATCATTGCCGATTAATACTGAAATGTTCCTAAAGGGGAGTTGATCTACTACAGCTAGTGTTACTGGGCATGTGACAAACACAGACCGAAGATACACTGAGCAAAGGGGATATCTAGCCTCTCCTGGCAGACCAGACACTAGTACAGTCTCACCTGTATAACAATCAAAATTGGGAACATCTTCCTTTAAAATGAAAGATAGATCAGATCCAGTGTCACGCAACACAACAACAGGAGCCGATAATCTACTGGACTGATGTTTTGATACTACACCTCTTGAGCAGAATGGTTTAAATGATGGGGGTACTTCAAGGGAATCACCTGAATGTTCACATGGCCCCGAAACAAGTAAATCACTAACCTGTGGGTCACTCACCTCCACTGGTTGGGTGAGTGCACTGGCATGGAGAACTGCATTGCCCTGGGTGGGGCTGTGCTTACTGGCCAACTTCCTACAGTCTTTTATGATGTGGCCAGGCTTCTTACAGTACCTACAGAAGAGAGACCTCCTCACGTCTTGGTTGGTAACTCCACGAGTCTCCTCACCAGCTCACTCACCAGTGGGATCAAGCTTAAAGGAAGGTCCCTGGGACTCCATCAGCTTCTTATTCAGGGGCCGTTCACTCTGTGAAGTGCTGGCTGGCTTATGCTGGGGAGCAGTCAACCTGTACTTGTGGAAGGGATCACTATTTGTTAGGGAGAAATGATCGGCAGACATAACCCTTTTTCGTCCACATGTGACCTTACTCTAGCTGGGAGGCAAGATTTCACTTCCTCCAGCACAAACAACTCCAGCAAGCCCTCAACTCTCAAACTGGTTAACTCGCTTTCAACTCATTTTTTACAAAGTCGTTGTTTGCGCCGGATAAATTCTACATAAGTCTGTCCGGCTGTCTTACGGCAACGGCGGAACTGTTGCCGATAAGCTTCAGGCACTTTCTTGTATGCATGCAATACATTTTTTTTTTTACAAAATAATAATCCACAATTTGAGTGGCATCCAGTGCGGTAAACACTTCCTGAGCTCTACCAGTAAATGAGCTATGTATTAGCAACACCCACTTATCCTGGGGCGAAGAATGGAGCGCAGCCGACTTCTCAAAATGGGTGAAAAAATCTTCTGGATCCTCCTCATTAAATTTAGGAACAAACTTTAATGCTGCAGCAATTTTGAAGGAATCTGGCTCACACTCAGGCGATGTGGGACTATGAGAGAGACGGATTCTAACATTGTCTGCTTTCATCCTCTCAACCTCAACCCTTTTTTCCTCCAGCTCAATTTTCCTCAAAGCCATCAAATTACTAGGATGTTCCAACATTTTCACTTCTTCCTCACTGAAAATTTCCTCCCTCACCATGTGTGCAAGTACTAACTGCTTTATATCATCTTTCTTCAACCTAGGACGAAGCTCAAGCTTATAATAAGCTGCCAGTGCTTCCCACTGAACCTTAGTTAACCTAGAAAGGGCAGTCACTGTAGGATTAGAAACAAAATCTTCCAACACAAACATGATGGCGGCGAGAAGGGAAGGACAACGAAAATAAGTTAGCTAGCTAGATAGTGTAATCACTCAAATATCAGTAAACCACTTCACCTAAAGTAGGACTCGCGCACGTTTGCGGCTGTGGTGTGGCCCGCACCTGTGTACAGTGTTGCCACGTTTTCTATACCGTTATCTCTCTCTCTCTCTCTCTCTCTCTCTCTCTCTCTCTCTCTCTCTCTCCTGGCGGGAAATGTGAGCCACCCTGAGTACTTTTGATTCTTTTATAAGTTATTTATAATTGTGCTTTCATTTGTTAATTTGGTTTTGTCATATTTAGTAGTAGATGGAGTGTCAAAGTTACTGTCTGCTGAGAGGTTTGTTACGTTACTGATTCACACACCCCGACGTAGTGGGGTGTGGGTGTAGGTGTGGGTGGGAGTGTGGATGTGGGTTTGTTGGGGTGGTGGTCCAGGGGGGAGGGGAAGTGTGAAGGGGGATTTGACCTGAGACACCCAGGAGGCATTAAGAAGGGAGGAGAGGGGAAGGGGGGGCTGGATTCACCTACCACGTGGTCAGTATTAGAAGAGAGAGAGAGAGAGAGAGAGAAAAAAAAAAAATTACGTGTATAGATATATGTGCATCAATAGGAACAATGTATATCAGTGTGTGCAGTATGTACAAAGGAACAAATGAATATAAAGAAGGCAGTGACAGACCTCTCTCTCTCTCTCTCTCTCTCTCTCTCTCTCTCTCTCTCTCTCTCCTGGCGGGAAATGTGAGCCACCCTGAGTACTTTTGATTCTTTTATAAGTTATTTATAATTGTGCTTTCATTTGTTAATTTGGTTTTGTTATATTTAGTGATGCCGACAATGCATTCAATGCATGCCTCTCTCTCTCTCTCTCTCTCTCTCTCTCTCTCTCTCTCTCTTGGGACATTGAATCTCCTCATTCTCTCTTGGGACATTTATTTTAGGCCAGATGGGTGTGTAAGTATTGCCACCCACAAGAATTACATGAATTATTTCTTTTACTTTGGATATTGGCATATTTCTTCTTTTTTCAGGCTCATTATCTTATATCCATAAATGAGATATTATTACCCACCCTAAAACTACGCTAAAAACCATTAAAAGTGACTACAATGTCTTTTAGCAACACTGTATAATATGTGTGCCATGTTTCTGTGTTACTGTATAAATATTTTATGCATAATAAGATTACTGTTGATTCATCCATCAAAATACACAAGTGTAAGTTTTATTCATCTGAATTTATCGAATTTGTGATGCCTTGTACATAAATAGCTTCCGTTTCACATCGCAAGTTGGGGAAACGTGGCACCATTGTCCACAGGTGCTGGCCACACCTCAGCCGCAAACGGGATGGAATCCGACTATAGTGGGACAATAAACCTTCTACCACATACGGGAACGTAGCGCGCGCGCGCGCACACACACACACACACACACACACACACACACTACAAAAATTACGTGGGAAATACAATGTCACCAGTAAAGTGGGAGTGCTAATCTCTGCTGTACGTGGGTACGTAATAATCTCCTAATAGATCCAAGTAATACAACTGGTATAGTAAATATAACGATAGTGGTGTGTATGGAGCTAAGACAACAAAACACTCCACAAAACACTATACACCACACTATCAAATAATACAGATCATACAATATACATGACCCATATGCCCAAACAGAGTAGAACAAACAAGAGTTGTAAAGCAACAACACTCTAGGAACAGTTTCGTGAACAGAACACAGCTCTTGAATGAGGTAACTGAGCAGGAATTAGCTACACGCGTATACACTAGTGCACACAATTAGGACTACCAGGGAGAACACTTGTTTCATAAAGCAAACTCAAATATGAGGGAAACAGTTGTTGCTAAAGGCTGAATTGCAATGCACAGGGAGTACACAGGAACGTGTAATGTAGCTAAATATACAGGCTAGTATTCATATTCAATCCCGGACAGGCCCTCATTTGTCGCAAACTACCCAATCACCAAGTGGAAAGGGTGCACGGCCTGAGTAAAACCACGATAGAATGATAATTGAGTGTACGACAAGACCATATTGTACTACTCAGATCTGAAGTTACTTTAGCATATGAACATTTAAGGAGAGTCAAAACACCACGTACAAAATTAACATAATCTATTAAACTACCTTAACTTACAACCAATACAGTGGGAAAACAAAACACAAAACATCACCCTGCCTACTGGACAAGAGCGTAACTTGCTAAAGTCCATCTTACATCCCTAACCAAGGACATACACAAACCTTAAACCTGGACGACCCAGAGCTAGCCGGCGTCACTGACAGGGAAAAAGAGAGAGAGAGCTCCGAGCCTCTGCGCCTGGGCTTATATGCAGGCCTACCACAACTTCATGGGGTCGCCAGTTCGTTAATTTAGTAACAACTTAACTAGCTAGTTATACACGTGGCGCGAAGGGGAACAATTAACTACACAAAATATGCGTCCACGTGACAGTGGTGAATATGCCGACCATCAGGCATTGCTGGAGGAGATACCGTTTCCATAACTACCCCCTTTTCCAGCAAGTGATGAGTGGGAGGCATTTCAGGGCCATCCTGAAACACTTCCACGCCTTCAACTCACTTGCTATACCCCAGGACAATCGCGACAGGCTCATCAGGGTTCGCACGGTGATGGAGTACCTCCTTCAGTGATTCCAGGACACCTACTTACCCGAGGAGCACCTCAGTCTGGACGCGGGCTCGCTGGCGTGGAAGGGGAGCCTCTGCTTCCGCATCTACAACCCCATGAAGCCCTAAAAGTATTCCATCAAATTTTATATCCTGGCTGAGGCTTTCTCAGGGTACATCTGGAATTTTGAGGTGTATCCAGGGCAGAAGAAGGCGCTGGAGACCACCATTTGGAGCCTCATAGAGCCACTGAAGGATCAGAGATACAAAGTTTACCTGGACAACTATTATAACTCTGTATCCCTCTGCAAATGCCTCTTCAGTGCAAGAACTTACGAGTGTGGGACCCTATGCCTGGCAAGAGGAGCACCAAAGCAGCTGCAGGACATCACCAGGACCAAGAACCTGCCAGAGGTGGGCATGGCAGCAATGCATAAGGACTACGAGATGGTGTTGCTCTGGAAGGACAAGCGAATCATCATCATGGTCTCCACCTTCCACAACACAAGCACCGTCCAGAAGCAGGTTTGAGAGAAGACCAGGGGTCCTGACGGGAGGACAACCTATGTCCGGAAGACCGTGGACAAGCCCGTTGTGGTGGAGGACTATAATCGATAAATGGGTGGGGTGGACCACTTCGACCAGATGTTCCAGTACTATCCCATCCAGTGGCGGACCGTGAAATGGACCAAGAAGATAACATTCTATTTCATCCAGAGGGCCATGTTCAATGCGTTCGCCCTGTACAAGATTGCTCATGGGGGTCAGTCAGTCTGCTGGACTTTGTGGAGGAGATAGCAGACAAGCTCCTCCACTTTGATGAAGCAGAGTGGCCCACATCGGGGCACGTCATTCACTATACCCCTGACCTTCCAACCTGAAGGCCAGCAGGACCTCCAGCACTTGCAGCATTTGCAGCAGCACCAGCACAGGTGCCAACACCACCATCTTCAGGAGGAGGACCTGCACAGGAGCCAACACCACCATCGCCTGCAGGACCAGCACAGATGCTGAGACGACCAACAGCAGTTCCTGGTCCATCGGGAGAATCCGCTGCCGCTGCCATGCATGGCCCTGCAGCTGCACCTCCAGGACGACAGGACCGGGGAAGACCAGGAGGACATCCAACGAAGTGTCGTAGAGTCATTAATGACACAGTGGGGTTGGATCACACACTGGGCCATCAACGGAAGAGGATCCCCGACCGGAGGAGGCTCTGGTGCACCCTGTGTGCCCTGGCACAGATGAGGAGGGACAGAAGTCACATGTGTCCTATTTGTGATGTGCTGCTTTGCGTGGGTGATTGCTTTGAACGGTACCATACAGAGTGAAGTATTCCCTAGTGGAGCGTACACACACACACACACACACACACACACACACACACACACACACACACACAAACACACACACACACACACACACTCTCACACTCACACACACACACACACACACACACACACACACTAACACACACACAAACTAACACACACACACACACTAACA
Organism: Coenobita brevimanus; assembly: GCF_032717465.1. Classification (NCBI taxonomy): domain Eukaryota; kingdom Metazoa; phylum Arthropoda; class Malacostraca; order Decapoda; family Coenobitidae; genus Coenobita; species Coenobita brevimanus. The sequence goes on along the minus strand of NC_137012.1, from coordinate 18,155,123 downwards.
CACACACACGCACGTAGAGGGATTCAACCGAGTAGGACGTGCGACATCGGCGCTCCGTACCGAACCAACACGGCCAGTGGCATTACCTAAATTAGTATCTTTGCATGAGTCAAGCTCTGTACTAGGTTAGACTAAATGACTTTCCATTATTAACAGGAAAAAAATAAAAAGTTTAAACAAGACTTGTTCAAACAGGAAAGAAAAACAAGATGAAAGAATATGCTGAGTCATCTGAGGTTTGTTTAGACTACAACAACACGGGGATTGTAAGTATATATTTTGCACTTTTAGTATTGCAAAATGGATACATACTTTAGTAAAGCTAATTTGGAAAAGAAAAGGGATAAAAGTAAAAAGCAAAATGATGATTTCTACCAAGAACTGGTTGAAGTGGAGACTCACAATAGACTGGTTGAACGTGTAAACAAACTAGAAATGGCTTTCAAAAATGAAATTGATGAAATAAAGAAGCAGATGCACTTGCAAAAGGAAGAAATAGAAAAACTAGGAAGGGAGGCCAATAAGAAAGACACAACCATCAGTGAACTAACAGTGGAATTGAGTACACTTGGGAAGAAAATGAGTGAAATGGCAAGTACAGTAGTCAATCACGAGAGTGTTATGGAAGAGTTCAAAAATGACACAGAGACAATTAGGCAAGTAAGCAGTCTTATTGACCAGAGCAGTGATATGGAGGAGAAGATAACACAGGTGAATGAAGCTGTGCAAAGCTACAAAAATGATGTGGAAACCACGTATGCTGAAATGGTGAAAGTAAAGAAAGACTTAGAAACAAGGGTGGAGGAAAAAAGCATTAAAAAGGAAATGAAAAGAATAATCCAAAACAATCCAAAGTTAGTCAGAGATTCAGTAGATATAAACAAATCTATAGTAATCACTGGTATAGAAGAGGAAGAAGTAAAAACAAGATCACAAGAGACAAAAAGGAGATGGCAAATGTAATGAGCTTACTGAAAGAAGTATCAGAGGAAATCTGTAGTAAAGACATAGAGGAACACAAAAGGTTAGGGAAATACGAGAAAAGCAAGACAAGACCTCTAAAGGTGACTTTCCAGAGTGTAAACACTGTGGAAGAGATACTAAAAAATGCAAAGAATCTTATGGAAAAAGAGGAGTTCAAAAATGTATGGATAAAAAGATGCCTAACACAAGAGGAACTGGAATTACTGAAAGAGAAAAGGGAGGAAGCAAAAACAAAAAATGAGGGAAGATCAGAAGAGGAGAAGAAGAAATTTTTTTACAAAGTAATAGGATTGCAGGTACGAAAGTGGTACACAAACAGGATGGAAGAAAAAGGAGGAAGGTAGTAGAACCATGTCATGACAAGTATATAAACAAGTCTATAAAAGTTGATGTACTCAAATGTGGATGGAATGGTATCTAAATTACTAGAGATGAATGATTATGTCAGAGAAAATGAACCACAAATAATATGCCTAACTGAAACAAAATTAACACCAAGGATATCCAATGACATACTAAACTTAGAGGAATACAATATATGGAGAGGAGACAGAAATTTAAAAAAAGGAGGAGGAATTATAATATTAACTAAGAAAAATCTAAAAGTCAATGAAATAAAAATAGATATACCATCACAAGTAGAACTGATTGCAGTAGAGATCAACACATCTGAAGGTAAAGTAACTGTAGCCAATTTGTACATGCCACCCAGATCAAACACATGGGAAAGAGATGAATATGAGGACCTGGCAGAGAGTACAATTCAGAGTTTAAGATCATTACTACATAAAATGGAAGAGAAATCAGAAAGAATTATACTAACTGGGGATTTCAATACAAATATAAATTGGAATACTCTAGATGTAATTAGCCAAGAAAGCTGTTGGGACCAAAATCTCCTGGATCTCGTACAAGAGTTCTTCCTAACGCAACATGTGAGGGAAACCACCAGAAAAAGAGGACTTGATGTACCTTCAGTGCTAGATCTAATATTTACAAGGCAAGAAAATGACATTGACAGTTTAATATATCACCCTCCACTCGGCAAAAGCGATCATGCAGTATAAATTATAACTTCAGGATAGCATATGACATAGTAAACAGCAATGACAGTTACAAAAAGACCCTAAACTATAAAAAGGGAAATTATCAAGACCTAAAGAAGTATTTCTTAGAAGTTGATTGGGAAAATGAGCTTAGAGGGCAAGATTTATATTCTGTATATAAAAAATTTTGTGAATTTTATGAAATAGGAGTCCAGAAGTACATCCCACAGCACAAAGAAACAGATAAGAAAATACAGAAATGGTTCAATACAGAATGTAAAAAATCAAAAGAAAGAAGAGATTTGTTGTGGAATAGATACAAAAGACATAACAGTGAAAGGGCGTATAATAATTACAAACAGGCATGAAACGATTATACAAGAATAAGGAGGGAAGCCCAAAAACAGTTTGAGGAGGATATAATAAATAAAAGTAGTGATCAACCAAAGCTGTTTTACAGTTATATCAGAAGCAAAACCAAAGTAAAAGATATAATACAATCAATTACGGACTTGGGAATCACTTATACACAAGAGAAAGATATTTGTGAAGCACTAAATAAGAATTTCCAATTAGTTTTTACAGAAGAAAAAAATTTTGAGAGGGACTATGTGGAACATGCATGTCCACACATACTACCAGATATACAAATAGCAGAAAAAGTAATACAGGAGGAGTTAAGTAGATTAGACAGAGGAAAAGCAAGTGGTCCTGATGAAATTTCATGTTGGGTACTACGAGAATGTGCAAAGGAGTTAAGTAAACCATTATTTTTAATTTTCAAGAAATCCTTGAGTCAAGGTAAACTACCTGATATTTGGAAAAAAGCAAATATTGTCCCCTTATTGAAGAAAGGAAATAGACAAAATCCACTCAACTACCGACCAGTATCACTGACCAGTGTTGTAAGCAAGGTATTAGAAAAGCTTATAAGAAAAGCTTGGGTAAATCATCTAGAAGAACACAGTATGATAACAGAAAGACAGTTTGGTTTCAGAAAAGGAAAATCATGTGTTACTAATCTGTTGAGCTACTATGACAGAGTAACAAACACAATACAGGAAAGGGAAGGATGGGTGGACAGTATCTATTTAGATTTCAAGAAAGCTTTTGACACAGTACCACACCAAAGACTTTTATGGAAACTGTACCATGAAGGAGGACTTCGAGGCAAACTGTTTTGTTGGATGCAAGACTTTCTCATAAAAAGAGAAATGAGGACAGTACTAAGAGGAAACTACTCATCATGGAAAGAAGTGACTAGTGGAGTACCACAGGGTTCAGTGCTGGCACCAATCATGTTTTTAGTGTATATAAATGATATAAACAGTAACACTGGAAATGAGAGCTATCTGAATATGTTTGCAGATGATGCAAAAATACAAAGGAGAATTACTAGCACAGACTCTTGTAAAGAGCTACAAGAAGAATTAAATAAACTTCATGAATGGAGTAGTACATGGCAAATGGATTCAATGTGGACAAGTGTCATGTAATCAAGTTTGGTAAAAGTGGAAAAAGACCTGATTGGGATTATAAGTTAGGAAATAAAACCCTATACACATCAGAAAGAGAGAAAGACCTAGGTGTGATTATCAATAACAGACTATCTCCGGCTGACCACATCAGCGAGAAGGTACGGAATATGTGTACACTGCTTGCAAATATGAGAATAGCATTCACATACATAAATGAAGACATGCTAAGAAGGATAATAACATCATTCATTAGACCAACCCTGGCATATGCATCAGTAGTCTGGAGTCCTCATCTCAAAAAGCACATAGACAAGATTGAAAAAGTTCAAAGGGCCGCTACAAGATGGATACCAAGCTTAAGGGACCTAAGCTACGAAGAAAGACTAAATAAATTGAATCTACCAACGCTACAGGAGAGAAGGAAAAGAGGTGACATGATAATGCTATATAAGTGCATATCAGGAAAGGAGAAAATAGACATAAATGATTACTTAACATATGGAGAAGCATCAGCAAGAGGACACTGCAAAAAACTGCATAAGAAGAGAGGTGATAAAGACGTAAGGAAATTCAGTTTCCCAAACAGAGCAATTGATCAATGGAATGCACTACCGAATGAAATAGTGTGTGCCAAAACAATTCACAAATTTAAGGATATGTACGATAAATATGGTTTAAGATACGGGACAGTACGAGCTTGACTCATTCCTGTAAAGATACAATTAGGTAAGAACAATTAGGTAAGGTAAGAACACACACACACACACACACACACCTGTGATCCGGAACTCACCCGCCGCCACCATAGCAGGAAACCACAACTACCTTGTGGGCAAGCCGACCCTTGACAGCATCGTTATGAAGCTATCACTCTAGCTCCAGGCAGCACCCCATCGACGGCCGGTAGTCGCGCCCTTTTTGAGACAACCTGCAGCCACTCAGCCCTTCTTCAGGAGACAGGCAGTAGCCACTCCAAAGGTGCCCTAGAGACGGCTGGTAGCCGCTCACCCCTCTTTCAGAAGACAGCCGATAGCCGCTCCCACCTTCATCAGGAGACAGCCAGTAGCCTCTCCGAAGGTGTCCCTGAGACTGCCGGTAGCCGCTCCCCCACACAGGCCACGGCCAGTAGCCAGGCCCCAGCTACGACCGGAAACTGTGCCCCTAAAAGGCCACAGCCAGCAGCCGGGCCCTACGGCAGGAGACGGCCAGCAGCCGCTCCTCCATCAGGTGCTGCCACACCTCCATGATGCGACATCCTCCAGGAGGAGGGTTCCAGTCCCGATGACCTGTGGAGAGGCCCTGTGCTATCCCCAGGGTTGTATTCCACCAAGCCAGCTCCAGGGGGACCCTACCTGACGGACTCTGACGATGACCAATGCCGCAGCTCACTCCTGATGGCGTCCCTGATGACAGGAAGCCGGGCCCCTGAGGCCACCCCCAGGACCCCCAGGATAGGCCTCTCTCCACCCTGACACAGATGTCCCTCGTCCTTCGTCAGGCACCTAAGTGAGTGCTTGAGGAGGCTGTTCGGCTCCAGCCCTGAGGGCCGCACTCCAACTACCAGCCCTGGCAGTGCAGGGCCCTTCACTGCCCCCAGCCCCGGACGAGAGAGGACGCCCTTACAAGAGATCCCGTGGCCTCTGGATGCAGAGGCCACAGGCAGGACTCAGCCCCCATCTGGAGTTGGGCTGTGAGTCCTCCCGCCACCCTCCACTAACCACACTGCCACCCCACTGACAGTGAGTGACAGTGAAGAGTGCAATGACAGTGTAACAGTGATTGGAATATCGGGCAGTGTATTATCCAAGAGAACATAAGTCCAAGGCCTAGTAATGTGTAATAATTGTGATTTGGGCAAACAGTGACATAGTGAGAGTAAGAAGAGAGATCTAATAAGAGTGCAGTGATTTCAGTGAACATCAGACTCGGCCTTCATAATATAATTCCTCTGCACTGCAAGACCAGTGAAATAATTGCCCAGCCAAAATACAGTTTATATTTCACTTCAAGTGACGGTGACCTATTCCCCTGCCCGAAATACTATAAACAATATTTGTTGTGCCATTCACCTGCTTTTCTGAACTATTTGTCTAAATAGTATCCTGTGCGATACTACGATACTAGTACATGACTTAAATTACCCAGATTCCTGTTGTTGCGACATCTACCTGTTCCACATATAGAATTAGTCAATACACGTGTAAGGTTGTTACCTTCAGTTTTTGTGTCCTGCCTCTCTCTTATTTGTCTAAGCTCTGGCCTGGAAAGATAACCCAGCTGCACACTAGGCGTTCAAGGGACGGGAAGCTGACCCCTAAAACACCTAGCATAACAGCCAGTAGCAACACCCATAGGCAGGTGACGGCCAATAGCCGCACTTCGTCTACAGTTCTGTCAGGAAGTCAAGCCCCAGTGACGGCTAGTTGCCGCACTGGTGGGAAAGGGACAGCCTGTAGCCGCCCTCCTCCCGTTGCCCAAGGGACCTCGGCGACGGCCAGTAGCTGCGCCAGGGAGGGATGCCATGAAAGTCCCTCGCCCCCTGTGGCTTCACAACCCAAGGGCGACCCCCGCTCGAGCCACCTCACCAGCGGCAAAGGAGGTCCCACCTCCAAGTCCCCAAACCGAAGCAGCTCTCAGAAGGAGAACCTCCTTATAGAGGACTGGTGGAGAGGCCCTATGTTATCCCTGGGGTTTCACTGCATCCAGCTGGCACCAGAGGGAGACCAACACCTGTTGGACTCCTGCCATAGGCAAAGCCGCAGCCCTACCCTGATGGCGAAGCAACGGGAGTGAGACCGCAGTAGACAGGCTCTCAACAACGCTCCTAGTACCCCGGGGCGCAACCTCTCCTGTCCTGAGGAGGAGCAGTGCCCATTCCTCACCGGGCACCTACAGGAGCACCTGCAGAGGCTGTTCAGCCTCAGTCCTGAAGGCCAAACCCCTGTGCCCAGCCCCGCCAGCGTGAGGCCTTTCACCACGCCTGACCATACCCCACAGTGGAGGATGATGCCCCTACGCATAGTCCTGTGGCCCCTGGAAAAGAAGACGCCTGAAAAGACTCTACTGACATCAGGCTGATGCCTGTGAGTCGCCGCCCCCCCCTCCCCAAGTCGGCCCACTCCCTTGCCCCGCACACCTACCGTGACTGTGATCCAAGTGCCCATGGAGCGAAAGTGAGAACCGACAGCCAGTGTTTAGAATGCTAGTGACAGTGCCAAACTATCCTAACTCCACTGAGTGTGAAACGGGACACAAACACTAGTAACAGTGCCTAACCATCATCACTCCACTTAGTGTGACACGGGACATGACCATAATAACTGTGAAGTATATGCAGCCCAAGAACAAAGCGTAATTCCATCTGCACATAAATACAGTGTCAGTTTTCCACTCTCGAGACCACCGGTATCCTGCGTGATACCCGTAATCTATCTGTCAGTCCGAGTCTTGACTTTTGTATAGAGTCCTCTGAGATTGTCTGTCTGTCCTGTTTTAGACAATTTGGTAATATACGTTTAAGGTAGTTGTCGAAAGTTTTTTTTGCCCTGTTCCTCTCACGTTGTATATTAGCTCCGGTCTAGAAAGGGAAACCAGCTAAATCTTAGGTGTTGCTAGGACAGGAAGCCGACCTAAAAACACCTAGCATAACACTGGTGGACAGTGGTGGTTCTTGACCTGGGTAAAATAGAATACAGAGAGGAGCAAAACAGAGAAATCACCAAAATGACAACAAAACCACACGTGCAATTGCCCAAATTCGACCAAGAACAGTAGGACATACACGCGACCAGTATCGCACCAAAAGTCATCCCCAAACTGACATGGGTAAATTTCACTAAAACAGTAGTTCAAGCCATCACCCTCTCTCTCGGAAAAGTGGTGGCGCTGTCACAACTGGACAGTCTAACTTACAGTCCAGGAGACAAGTGTTTTTTTATTTTTTAGCTGAACCTTGCTTTAGGGTATATACAAGGTTTTCTGGTTGTTTATTGCTCTCCCACATGTCCTGAACAAGAATCCGACGGATGCCACTCTGGCACCCTTGGGCAAAAATTTTTATAGGGGCAAATAAGTATCCCCTCCTTTATAAGCGATTTGGTCAGCCGTTGTAATATTCAGACACTGCACCCAGTTTCATCTTCTTGAAATTAAGTCATTGAAGATGTGTTCCTAAGAGGGGAGCATGTCTGCCGCCATGAAGAAGGCCTATGGAATGCTGTGTTTTCAGACCAGTTCGGGGAACAGACATACATCCGGAATGGAAAAGCAAGAGGTGGACTTGTTGGTATCACCCTCTCGCCAGATCAAGTGGCACGATGGATCCTTTAATATCGTGTCTGCAACACGGTTTCTCTGTCTATGGATACAATGTTCAAGGATGAAGATAGCATCAGTGTGGAAGGGAAGGAGTCAAAGAAAAGGCATAAGGAGGAAGGATCACAAAAGGTTGAGCTCGATGCAATGGACAGACGGAAATGACGGACTGAACTACAGAAATGCTTCCAACCTCTGAAATCCTCAAATGAAAAGTTTGTGAACATTGTAAATGGGTGCACTGCAGACAGCAAGGTCAATGTCCAGAATGCTGTTGCAATTGGGCAAAATATGGCTGCCGGGTTTCTAGGCAAAATATCTGGAGGTTTCTATGAACCAGTGAAAAAAGAGGTGGTCACTATGGAGACAGTGAAGAAAGGAGTCAGAGTCGGATACAAGACAGTGTATGACAGAAAGGTTGTATGCAAGAATGCTCGTGACCAGTGGTCACAGGGGCCTTGACTTAAAGGATGTCCTCAGTTATGAACTGGCACCCATCCCATTCAGTCTATTCGATGAATATGGTGATATGAGGAAAGGCAACAAATCCCCTCTTGTCAGCCATCTAGCAGTATTGAAGCATTCAACCGTTCAGCCCGAGGTTGAAATCATTGATGGTAATGCAATGCTGTACCACATCTCCTGGCCAAAGAATGGAATGATGGAACAGCTGGCAGCTAACTTCAGCAAATCAGTATCTCGAAGTCCTGAGGTGTACGTTATCTTTGACCGGTACCAGGAGGGATCCATTAAGTCCCATGAACGTGAGAGACGTACTATTGCGGACAGTTCTTAACCACCCTTGTCCAGCCAACCTGTGTATGAGGCTGCGTCGCATTCACGAGCACAGAAGTTGCCTTCGATGCATTTCTGTCGATAAATATTCCTTCAGCTTTAGGCTTGTACTAATGGATAAAGCAATAGTAATATTTACTTTGAAGTTTTGACTCTGGTAACACGAATGTATCGTAATGATTATTTATTAACTTGATTCTCATATAGAGCCAAGCAAGTGATAAATATGTATATTTGGTTCCACTCCACGACTTCCTGTAGGTCTGAACCAGCGAACACAGAGTGAACAAGTTCGAAGCATTCATTTGTTAACAGGAGAGAGAGAGAGAGAGAGAGAGAGAGAGAGAGAGAGAGAGAGAGAGCGTGTATGGTGGGTGTCTGTGAATTTTGGAATAATGAGGTGGAGGCAGACTGGCGCAGGGAAATGCAAGGGATGAGAAACCCTGGATTTCTGTGATCCATTGAAAACAGGCCGCAGTGTCAGTTTTTCTTCCATCAGTCACTAAAACTTGCCTTACTTTGTTATATATATAGATATATATATATATATATATATATATATATATATATATATATATATATATATATATATGTATATTTATATATATATATTGTTACGGAACAGAGAAAGATAATGTACACTTTAAGTGAGAATACTAAAAATCACTACTGTCCCGTAAAGTTCCAGGTTCAAAACAGAGTCAGGTAAAATTACAAGTTAAAGTTTAATCCTCAAACTAACAACAAAACATTCAGGACTCATAAGGATAATGTAATGGCAAAAACAGGTTAATATATGGTTAACTGCAATAGCCTCTATTAACACGAAATTAGCATGAGAAAATTTATCTAAGTCAGCCCTGTTAAAATGAGATACCAGATAATACTCAGTGAATGCCAGATATATTATTACAGATACAAAATATTATTAACGATGACTGACAATAAAAACCTTTACATAAATTACAAAAACCTTACTAGGCCTAAGAATTAACCTTATGCTACACAGTACAAGAAAAAATGCAATAACACTTATACTCAAATTACACAGCTGCTAGATGGTTGGAGACTTCCTGAGCACTCACAATAATAACTGTACAGGGGAGGACAGAGATGTGAACAAAATGAGGAGTAGATCTAAGTGGCAATAATGCAGAGACTGAGCTCGTTATATAGGGGCCAGCAGAGCTTGATACAACTTGTGAGAAGGACGCCCAAATGAAGCCATAGGGACAAAGAGTTGACAATCCTGCTCTGAACAACAGAAAGGACGACTTACTCTACTATAACGGTAGAAGGGGGGACTGAGGCAGAACACGCTCGTGATCAAACATGCAGCATACTGTGCGTTAAAATTACACAAAGGATGATGAAATCATAGGCTATGTAACAATATATATATATATATATATATATATATATATATATATATATATATATATATATATATATATATATATATATATATATATATATATATATATATATATATATATATATATATATATATATATATATATATATATAATATTTATATATATATATATATATTATATATATATATTTTATATATATTATATATATATTATATATATTATATATATATTATATATATATTTATATATATATCTATATATATATATATATATCTAAATATATTTATATATATTATAAATATATAATATATATATATCAATATATATATATATATATATATATATATATATATATATATACATATAATATATATATAATATATATAAAATATATATGTTATATATATATATATATATATATATATATATATATATATATATATATATATATATATATATATATGACTGCTTTAGTTGGAATAATGAATTAGGAGATAAATGCTGTTGATTTAACAAAAAGCTGTGCTTAAGAAAGTAATTTGCCTCTCTGTCCAAAGAGAAGTATCCAGTTAATGAGAAAAATACTTATGAGTTCGCCAAAAATCTCCAGATGCCAACCACCAAAGAGAGAAAAAAAATGCGAACATAAGGCATCTAACAGAAGTTACGCCGCCTGCCAAATTATTTGACAAAGTCAACTGGCGTTACCCAGAATAAAACCCACCTTTCATTTTGTCCGACGAGAAGTTATCGTGGGATAAATAAAGTCCTTTGTCATCAGCGAAAGGAAAAATTCCCTGTTTAGCTTGAGCTCCATATTTACTCATATCGCATAAAATCATGTGTATGTAGCCGGAATGAAGCCCCTTATCTATGGCCCGGCAAACTCCCGGTAAAGAGTACCCGGTACTGTTTTCTATCGACAGACTGAGTTAAGCGGTGAGACTCATCTTTCGTGTAAGGAAATCCACCCCGCCTCTGTTCTTACCTAATTGTTCTTACCTAATTGCATCTTTACAGGAATGAATCAAGCTCGTACTGTCCCGTGTCTTAAACCATATTTAAAGTACATATCCTTAAATTTGTGAATTGTTTTGGCACACACTATTTCATTCGGTAGTGCATTCCATTGATCAATTGCTCTGTTTGGGAAACTGAATTTCCTTACGTCTTTATCACCTCTCTTCTTATGCAATTTTTTGTAGTGTCCTCTTGCTGATGCTTCTCCATATGTTAAGTAATCATTTATGTCTATTTTCTCCTTTCCTGATATGCATTTATATAGCATTATCATGTCACCTCTTTTCCTTCTCTCCTGTAGCGTTGGTAGGTTCAGTATATTTAGTCTTTCTTCGTAGCTTAGGTTCCTTAAGCTTGCTATCCATCTTGTAGCGGCCCTTTGAACTTTTTCAATCTTGTCTATGTGCTTTTTGAGATGAGGACTCCAGACTACTGATACATATTCCAGGGTGGGTCTAATGAACGATGTTATTATCCTTCTTAGCATGTCTTCATTTATGTATGTGAATGCTATTCTCATATTTGCAAGCAGTGTATACATGTTCCGTACCTTCTCGCTGATGTGGTCAGCCGGAGATAGTTTGATATTGATAATCACACCTAGGTCTTTCTCTCTTTCTGATGTGTATAGGGTTTTATTTCCTAACTTATAATCCCAATCAGGTCTTTTTCCACTTTTACCAAACTTGATTACATGACACTTGTCCACATTGAATTCCATTTGCCATGAACTACTCCATTCATGAAGTTTATTTAATTCTTCTTGTAGCTCTTTACAAGAGTCTGTGTTAGTAATTCTCCTTTGTATTTTTGCATCATCTGCAAACATATTCAGATAGCTCTCATTTCCAGTGTTACTGTTTATATCATTTATATACACTAAAAACATGACTGGTGCCAGCACTGAACCCTGTGGTACTCCACTAGTCACTTCTTTCCATGATGAGTAGTTTCCTCTTAGTATTGTCCTCATTTCTCTTTTTATGAGAAAGTCTTGCATACAACAAAACAGTTTGCCTCGAATTCCTCCTTGATGGTACAGTTTCCATAAAAGTCTTTGGTGTGGTACTGTGTCAAAAGCTTTCTTGAAATCTAAATAGATACTGTCCACCCATCCTTCCCTTTCCTGTATTGTATTTGTTACTCTGTCATAGTAGCTCAACAGATTAGTAACACATGATTTTCCTTTTCTGAAACCAAACTGTCTTTCTGTTATCATACTGTGTTCTTCTAGATGATTTACCCAAGCTTTTTTTATAAGCTTTTCTAATACCTTGCTTACAACACTGGTCAGTGATACTGGTCGGTAGTTGAGTGGATTTTGTCTATTTCTTTTCTTCAATAAGGGGACAATATTTGCTTTTTTCCAAATATCAGGTAGTTTCCCTTGACTCAAGGATTTCTTGAAAATTAAAAATAATGGTTTACTTAACTCCTTTGCACATTCTCGTAATACCCAACATGAAATTTCATCAGGACCACTTGCTTTTCCTCTGTCTAATCTACTTAACTCCTCCTGTATTACTTTTTCTGCTATTTGTATATCTAGTAGTATGTGTAGACATGCGTGTTCCACATAATCCCCTCTCAAATTTTTTTTCTTTTGTAAAAACTAATTGGAAATTCTTATTTAGTGCTTCACAAATATCTTTCTCTTGTGTATAAGTGATTCCCTCGTCCGTAATGGATTGTATTATATCTTTTACTTTAGTTTTGCTTCTGATATAGCCGTAAAACAGCTTTGGTTGATCACTACTTTTATTTATCATATCCTCCTCAAACTGTTTTTGGGCTTCCCTCCTTATTCTTGTATAGTCGTTTCTTGCCTGTTTGTAATTATTATACGCCCTTTCACTATTGTGTCTTCTGTATCTATTCCACAACAAATCTCTTCTTTCTTTTGATTTTTTACATTCTGTATTGAACCATTTCTGTATTTTCTTATCTGCTTCTTTGTGTTGTGGGATGTACTTCTGGACTCCTATTTCATAAAATTCACAATTTTTTTTTATATACAGCATTTAAATCTTGTCCTCTAAGCTCATTTTCCCAATCAGCTTCTAAGAAATACTTCTTTAGGTCTTGATAATTTCCCTTTTTATAGTTTAGGCTCTTTTTGAAACTTTCATTGCTGTTTACTATATCGTATGCTATCCTGAAGTTATAATTTAGTACTGCATGATCGCTTTTGCCGAGTGGAGGGTGATATATTAAACTGTCAATATCATTTTCTTGCATTGTAAATATTAGATCTAGCACTGAAGGTATATCAAGTCCTCTTTTTCTAGTGATTTCCCTCACATGTTGCGTTAAGAAAAACTCTTGTACGAGATCCAGGAGCTTTTGGTCCCAACAGCTTTCTTGGCTATTTATATCTAGAGTATTCCAATTTATATTTGTATTGAAGGCCCTAGTTAGTATAATTCTCTCCAATTTCTCTTCCATTTTATGTAGCAATGATCTTACACTCTGAATTGTACGCTCTGCCAGGTCCTCATATTCGTCTCTTTCCCATGTGTTTGATCTGGGTGGCATGTACAAATTGGCTACAATTACTTTACCTTCAGATGTGTCGATCTCTACTGCAATCAGTTCTACTTGTGGTGGTATATCTAGGTTTATTTCCTTGACTTTTAGATTTTTCTTAGTTAATATTATAATTCCTCCTCCTTTTTTTAAATTTCTGTCTCCTCTCCATATATTGTATTCCTCTAAGTTTAGTATGTCATTTGATATTCATTCATTCATTGCCAGACGCCATGTATCCCAAATGGGGTGGCCAAGGCTTAGAGTTAATTGTTTTACAGGGAGGGGCACTAAACCTCCACCAACCCCACTTGACACGTAGGGAGAACGTTATGCCAACAGCATCTGGTGTTCCCAGGCGGTCACCCATCCAAGTACTAACCAGACCCAACGTTGCTTAATTCGCTGATCGGACGGGAAGCGGTATACTCAACGTGGTATGGCCGTTGACATGGTATTAATTTTGTTTCAGTTAGGCATATTATTTGTGGTTCATTTTCTCTGACATAATCATTCATCTCTAGTAATTTAGATACCATTCCGTCCACATTTGAGTACATCAACTTTATCATCTTGTTTATATACTTGTCATGACATGGTTCTACTACCTTCCTCCTTTTTCTTCCATCCTGTTTGTGTACCACTTTCGTACCTGCAATCCTATTACTTTGTAAAAAAATTTCTTCTTCTCCTCTTCTGATCTTCCCTCATTTTTTGTTTTTGCTTCCTCCCTTTTCTCTTTCAGTAATTCCAGTTCCTCTTGTGTTAGGCATCTTTTTATCCATACGTTTTTGAACTCCTCTTTTTCCTTAAGATTCTTTGCATTTTTTAGTATCTCTTCCACAGTGTTTACACTCTGGAAAGTCACCTTTAGAGGTCTTGTCTTGCTTTTCTCGTATTTCCCTAACCTTTTGTGTTCCTCTATGTCTTTACTACAGATTTCCTCTGATACTTCTTTCAGTAAGCTCATTACATTTGCCATCTCCTTTTTGTCTCTTGTGATCTTGTTTTTAACTTCATCCTCTTCTATACCAGTGATTACTATTGATTTGTTTATCTATACTGAAACTCTAACTTTGGATTGTTTTGGATTATTCTTTTCACCTCCTATTTAATGCTTTTTTCCTCCACCCTTGTTTCTAAGTCTTTCTTTACTTTCACCATTTCAGCATACGTGGTTTCTACATCATTTTTGTAGCTTTGCACAGCTTCATTTACTTGTGTTATCATCTCCTCAATATCACTGCTCTGGTCAATAAGACTGCTAACTTGCCTAATTGTCTCTGTGTCATTTTTGAACTCTTCCATAACACTCTCGTGATTGACTACTGTACTTGCCATTTCACTCATTTTCTTCCTAAGTGTACTCAATTCCACGGTTAATTCACTGATGGTTGTGTCTTTCTTATTGGCCTCCCTTCCTAGTTTTTCTATTTCTTCCTTTTGCAAGTGCATTTGCTTCTTTATTTCATCCATTTCATTTTGGAAAGCCATTTCTAGTTTGTTTACACGTTCAACCAGTCTATTGTGGGTCTCTACTTCAACCAGTTCTTGGTAGAAATCATTTTGCTTTTTACCTTTATCCCTTTTCTTTTCCAAATTTGTTTTACTGAAGTATGTATCCATTTTGCAATACTTAAAGTGCAAAGCATATACTTACAATCTCCGTCTTGTTGTAGTCTAAACAAACCTCAGAGATGACTCAGCGTATTCTTTCGTCTTGGTTCTATTTCCTGTTTTTACAAGTCTTGTTTAAACTTATTATTTTTTTCCTCTTTATATTGAACAATCATTTAGTCTAACCTGGTACTGAGCTTGACACATACAAAGATACTATTTAGGTAATGCCACTGGCCGTGATGATTTGGTTCGGAGCGCCGGTGTCACACGTCCGCCTAGATTGAATCCCTCTGTTCTTACCTAATTGTTCTTACCTAATTGTATCTTTACAGGAATGAGTCAAGCTCGTACTGTCCTATGTCTTAAACCATAGTTATCGTACATATCCTTAAATTTGTGAATTGTTTTGGCACACACTATTTCATTCGGTAGTGCATTCCATTGATCAATTGCTCTGTTTGGGAAACTGAATTTCCTTACGTCTTTATCATCTCTCTTCTTATGCAGTTTTTTGCAGTGTCCTCTTGCTGATGCTTCTCCATATGTTAAGTAATCATTTATGTCTATTTTCTCCTTTCCTGATATGCACTTATATAGCATTATCATGTCACCTCTTTTCCTTCTCTCCTGTAGTGTTGGTAGGTTCAGTTTATTTAGTCTTTCTTCGTAGCTTAGGTTCCTTAAGCTTGGTATCCATCTTGTAGCGGCCCTTTGAACTTTTTCGATCTTGTCTATATGCTTTTTGAGATGAGGACTCCAGACTACTGATGCATATTCCAGAGTGGGTCTAATGAATGATGTTATTATCCTTCTTAGCATGTCTTCATTTATGTATGTGAATGCTATTCTCATATTTGCAAGCAGTGTATACAAGTTCCTTACCTTCTCGCTGATGTGGTCAGCCGGAGATAGTCTGTTATTGATAATCACACCTAGGTCTTTCTCTCTTTCTGATGTGTATAGGGTTTTATTTCCTAACTTATAATCCCAATCAGGTCTTTTTCCACTTTTACCAAACTTGATTACATGACACTTGTCCACATTGAATTCCATTTGCCATGTACTACTCCATTCATGAAGTTTATTTAATTCATCTTGTAGCTCCCTACAAGAGTCTGTGCTAGTAATTCTCCTTTGTATTTTTGCATCATCTGCAAACATATTCAGATAGCTCTCATTTCCAGTGTTACTGTTTATATCATTTATGTACGCTAAAAACATGATTGGTACCAGCACCGAACCCTGTGGTACTCCACTAGTCACTTCTTTCCATGATGAGTAGTTTCCTCTAAGTACTGTCCTCATTTCTCTTTTTATGAGAAAGTCTTGCATCCAACAAAACAGTTTGCCTCGAATACCTCCTTGATGGTACAGCTTCCATAAAAGTCTTTGGTGTGGTACTGTGTCAAAAGCTTTCTTGAAATCTAAATAGATACTGTCCACCCATCCTTCCCTTTCCTGTATTGTGTTTGTTACTCTGTCATAGTAGCTCAACAGATTAGTAACACATGATTTTCCTTTTCTGAAACCAAACTGTCTTTCTGTTATCATACTGTGTTCTTCTAGATGATTTACCCAAGCTTTTCTTATAAGCTTTTCTAATACCTTGCTTACAACACTGGTCAGTGATACTGGTCGGTAGTTGAGTGGATTTTGTCTATTTCCTTTCTTGAATAAAGGGACTATATTTGCTTTTTTCCAAATATCAGGTAGTTTACCTTGACTCAAGGATTTCTTGAAAATTAAAAATAATGGTTTACTTAACTCATTTGCACATTCTTTTAACACCCAACATGAAATTTCGTCAGGACCACTTGCTTTTCCTCTGTCTAATCTACTTAACTCCTCCTGTATTACTTTTTCTGCTATTTGTATATCTGGTAGTATGTGTGGACATGCGTGTTCCACATAGTCCCTCTCAAAATTTTTTTCTTCTGTAAAAACTAATTGGAAATTCTTATTTAGTGCTTCACAAATATCTTTCTCTTGTGTATAAGTGATTCCCTCGTCCGTAATGGATTGTATCATATCTTTTACTTTGGTTTTGCTTCTGATGTAGCTGTTAAACAGCTTTGGTTGATCACTACTTTTATTTATTATATCCTCCTCAGACTGTTTTTGGGCTTCCCTCCTTATTCTTGTATAATCGTTTCTTGCCTGTTTGTAATTATTATACGCTTTTTCACTATTGTGTCTTCTGTATCTATTCCACAACAAATCTCTTCTTTCTTTTGATTTTTTACATTCTGTATTGAACCATTTCTGTATTTTCTTATCTGCTTCTTTGTGTTGTGGGATGTACTTCTGGACTCCTATTTCATAAAATTCACAAAAATTTTTATATACAGCATTTAAATCTTGTCCTCTAAGCTCATTTTCCCAATCAGCTTCTAAGAAATACTTCTTTAGGTCTTGATAATTTCCCTTTTTATAGTTTAGGCTCTTTTTGTAACTTTCATTGCTGTTTACTATGTCATATGCTATCCTGAAGTTATAATTTAGTACTGCATGATCGCTTTTGCCGAGTGGAGGGTGATATATTAAACTGTCAATGTCATTTTCTTGCCTAGTAAATATTAGATCTAGCACTGAAGGTACATCAAGTCCTCTTTTTCTAGTGGTTTCCCTCACATGTTGCGTTAAGAAAAACTCTTGTACGAGATCCAGCAGCTTTTGGTCCCAACAGCTTTCTTGGCTATTTATATCTAGAGTATTCCAATTTATATTTATATTGAAGGCCCCAGTTAGTATAATTCTTTCCGATTTCTCTTCCATTTTATGTAGCAAGGATCTTATACTCTGAATTGTACTCTCTGCCAGGTCCTCATATTCGTCTCTTTCCCATGTGTTTGATCTGGGTGGCATGTACAAATTGGCTACAATTACTTTACCTTCAGATGTGTCGATCTCTACTGCAATCAGTTCTACTTGTGATGGTATATCTAGGTTTATTTCCTTGACTTTTAGATTTTTCTTAGTTAATATTATAATTCCTCCTCCTTTTTTTAAATTTCTGTCTCTTCTCCATATATTGTATTCCTCTAAGTTTAGTATGTCATTGGATATCCTTGGTGTTAATTTTGTCTCAGTTAGGCATATTATTTGTGGTTCATTTTCTCTGACATAATCATTCATCTCTAGTAATTTAGATACCATTCCATCCACATTTGAATACATCAACTTTATCATCTTGTTTATATACTTACCATGACATGGTTCTAAAACTTCCTCCTTTTTCTTCCATCCTGTTTGTGTACCACTTTCGTACCTGCAATCCTATTACTTTGTAAAAAAATTTCTTCTTCTCCTCTTCTGATCTTCCCTCATTTTTTGTTTTTGCTTCCTCCCTTTTCTCTTTCAATAATTCCAGTTCCTCTTGTGTTAGGCATCTTTTTATCCATACATTTTTGAACTCCTCTTTTTCCATAAGATTCTTTGCATTTTTTAGTATCTCTTCCACAGTGTTTACACTCTGGAAAGTCACCTTTAGAGGTCCTGTCTTGCTTTTCTCGTATTTCCCTAACCTTTTGTGTTCCTCTATGTCTTTACTACAGATTTCCTCTGATACTTCTTTCAGTAAGCTCATTACATTTGCCACCTCCTTTTTGTCTCTAGTGATCTTGTTTTTAATTTCTTCCTCTTCTATACCAGTGATTACTATTGATTTATTTATTTCTACTGAATCTCTGACTAACTTTGGATTGTTTTGGATTATTCTTTTCACTTCCTTTTTAATGCTTTTTTCCTCCACCCTTGTTTCTAAGTCTTTCTTTACTTTCACCATTTCAGCATACGTGGTTTCTACATCATTTTTGTAGCTTTGCACAGCTTCATTCACCTGTGTTATTTTCTCCTCAATATCACTGCTCTGGTCCATAAGACTGCTTGCATGTCTAATTGTTTCTGTCATTTTTTAACTCTTCCATAACACTCTCGTGATTGACTACTGTACTTGCCATTTCACTCACTTTCTTCCTAAGCGTACTCAATTCCACTGTTAGCTCACTGATGGTTGTGTCTTTCTTATTGGCCTCCCTTCCTAGTTTTTCTATCTCTTCCTTTTGCAAGTGCATTTGCTTCTTTATTTCATCCATTTCATTTTTGAAAGCCATTTCTAGTTTGTGTACACGTTCAACCAGTCTATTGTGAATCTCCACTTCAACCAGTTCTTGGTAGAAATCATCATTTTGCTTTTTACTTTTATCCCTTATCTTTTCCAAATTTGTTTTACTGAAGTATGTATCTATTTTGTAATACTAAATGAACAGAGTATGTACTTACAGAGTATGCACACTTTCCCCGTGTTGCTGTAGTATAAACAAACCCAGCTGACTCAACCCATCGTGGTTCTATGTTCTGTTTGAACCAGTCTTATTTGAACTTATTTCTTTTCCTTTTAATAATGAAAAATCATTTAGTCTAACCTGGTACAGAGCTTGACTCATTCAAAGATACTTATTTAGGTAATGCCTCTGGCCGTGTTGGTCTGGTATGGAGCGCCGTTAACGGACGTCTACCTCCGACGATGCCCTGTGTGTGTGTGTGTGTGTGTGTTGAATTGAGAGTCATCTGACTTGTGGAGCATGATATGTGGATTGGTAGGTTGGTAACTGGGTGGGTGGATTGATTAATGTAGGCTGGTTGTTTCACAGGCGGACTAGGTGGAGTGAGTGGGCGGGAGGGAGGGAAAGGGTTGTTGGGCTGGTTAAGTGGGGTGGAGTGGGGTTCGTGCATTGTTTAAGTGAGGTGGGTGGTGGGGCTACCTCTAGGACAAGGCAAGAGACGGGTTTGTGTCCTCCTACTTTTGAGACATACTGTATTGAGTAAGGTTGTGGGTATGTGCGTTGATGGGTGGGTGTGTAGATGGATGAACGGATTGTGGGAAAACAGGCCACTGGGATTAGGTGAATTGAGTTGATGTCCGAGTTGGGAAAATCAGTCCACAGGGGATATTATTCTGGAATCATGCTGAAGTAGGTATATATATCCAGTGAGTTACAACAGGTCCATCGAGCAATACGTCTGTTGGTTAGGAGGTCTGTGTATCAACTGCAAGCATCAGTGGGTGATATAACCAAGTCGGATAACAGGTTTATGGGGAAAATAGGTTCATTGTGAAAAATACATCCATGGGTATACGACCATGTAGGAAACATGCATCCATGGAGAGATTCAAGGTCGACGGAAAAATCCGTGGGGAAAAAATACATCAATGGGGAAAATTAGTTCGGGGGAAAATAGGTTACGTAGGGAAGTAGGCGTCTTTGGAAAAAAAAAAAAAAAAAGTCATTAAGGAAAATAGGTCCATAAGGGATTGTGCTCCGAGTGGTGAAAATGTCCATTGATAAAAATATTCATGGGGTGAAAATAGGTCCATAGGGGCATACACGTACTGTAAACATACATGGAAATATTTAAAATAAATGGGACCTAAAACATCCAACTTTTAACAGCGACCGTTGCCTGGAATTAGGTTTACCACTGCACAGTGCACACCTTGCACCAAACAACCATTAGCCAGACCCTATTACCACTTCGTCATCCACTTATTATATTTCATAATTTACCTTCATTTAGCCATTTATGCATAGAAAGCCAACCGAAACGAAAGGAAAAATCCCTGTTTAACTGTGCTGAGCACCTCATTTCTCCACCTCATTCCTCTAAAATTCACGGGCACCCGCTACTCTCTCTCTCTCTCTCCTGTTAACAAATGAATGCTTAGAACTTGTTCACACTATGTTCGCTGGTTCAGACCTACAGGACGTCGTGGAGTGGAACCAAATATAACATATTTATCACTTGCTTGGCTCTATACGAGAAACAAGTTATTAAATAATCAGTATGATATATTCGTGTTATCAGAGTCAAACCTTCAAAGTATATATTACTATTCCTTTATCCATTAGTACAAGCCCAAAGCTGAAGGAATATTTTTCGACAGAAATGCATCGAAGGCAACTTCTGTGCTCGTGAATGCGACGCTGCCACATACACAGGTTGGCTGGACGAGGGTGGTTAAGAACTCCTGTCCGCAATAGTACATCTGGAGCTCTGCCCCCTGACATCAAAATGACAATGACCACTCCTCTGCCAGCTAGGAATGTGCTCATGAAGAATGTCAACAACAAAAAGCAACTCATTGGCCTTCTTTGCTCAGCACACGATGATGATGATGTGAATGTGAAGATGATTGGTCAGGAGGATGAAGAATTTGGACATGATGAAGCCGATATCAACATCATCAGCTACACTCTTCTTTTGGCAAGAGAGGAAAGCAGGGAACACATTCAGGTACTGAGTGAGGACACAGATGTGTTTGTGCTGTTGGTGTACTTTTGTTGGAAACACCACCTCTCCCAGGAGGTCACAATGAGGAAATTTGATGGAACAGTTATCGATATAACTGCTACATCTAGAAAGCTTGGAAATAAAAGCTTGCAGCTTTTGCCCTTGCATGTGATTACCGGGTGTGACACAGTCTCATACCCCTTTGGGAAAGGCAAAGTATCCCATTAATGTCATGATGAAGCATGACAACCTTGTTCTTACTCCAGTGGGTCAACCAAACACTTCTGAAGAAGTCTTGATGGAGACTGGTCGTCGTCTGTTTTCCCTCTTGTATGGTTCCAAGATCTGCACAACCATGGCTGAAGTTCTCCACATGCACTTCATCACAAAGAGAGAAAAATGCTCCAATCTCCTCTCTCTTCCGCCAACAGACGAGGCACTCACCACATGAAGCGAGCTCACCTTCAGGCAATGTTGTGGAAAGCTGCTGATGAGCAGCAGCCCCCAGATGTGAATGCAGAAGACTATGGGTAGCATAACAGAGATGGGGTTCCCTATCCAATAACAATGTATAGGCCTGCAGCACCTTCAGACCTGATGAAAGTTATCGCATGTGGATGCACAAGCAGCACACCATGTAGTCGTAAGCAGTGCAGCTGTAAGAGTGCAAAGATGTCTTGCACCACATTCTGCAGCTGCCAAACAGAGGACAAGTGCAACAATGAACACACAGTTAAGCAGATGTTCGATGATCCTCTTGAATCAGACAGTGAGGATGATCTGGATGAATAGAGTTTTGAGCTATGGATGTAAATGTTTAAAGCTTACATATTGTGGTGAAGTATAGAGAGCTTTATTTTAAATATTTTGGTGAAGGGTAGTCTAGAGAACTTACTGATGAATGTTAGTCACTGCTGGCATCATACATTTTGTTGCTGTTATATGCTATTTTTATACCTTTTGGTAGCTTTTTGCCCATACTATGTCCATGTATTGTCATGATGAATGTTTGATGTTAAGTAAAACTCATAGACGTTATTATAATAGCAGTGACAGCTTGTACATGGTACTTAAAGCAGGTATCCTCTTGATCTTCTGCACAGTACCACAGTGATAAATATGGTCCGGCCGCCATTTTGAATTTCTGTTAATAAAAACAAATGCCCAAGGGTGCCAGAGTAGCATCCGTCAGATTCTTCATTAGGAAGCCCAGGAGGACTAGAAACAGCAAAAAAAAACATGTATATACCCTACTGCAAGGTTCACCTCACTGTCTCCTGGACTATTACGACGGGAACCTGGATGACACCCTTATCCAGGCCAGGCGGCTCGTCACCGCCACATACTGGAAGCAGACGCAGAAACCCGGGAACGGCATCCCTTCAATACCCTCCTCAGAGTTTTCCCCAGTATGGTCAAGGAGCACTTCACCATACATGACCGTACCGGAGATTTGGACAGGGACGTCCAGCTGATATGGTGACTCCTGACCTCCCTCTCCATCCCTCAACAAATCAACGTAGTGAACAAGTTTCCTACAAATAAACCATCACCACCCAAGAGCGCATCCCACAAACAAGCACCCTAGTCACAAGGAGAACCAGAACCTAATTACAATCAACCCTTGGGAGTTCTTCGGGTGTAGCCACTGGTGTCCACTCCACGACATCCGTGAGCAACTCAAAGCTGCCTGGCGCAAACTGAACATCCCAGGCCGACGCAAAGTATCATCTCTAGAGAAGAAGGGCCCCGGGGACGACACTGCACGCTGATGCCGGGGAAATGGAGCCTGAGGAAGACGAGATCCCACAACAGCTGGATTTTGAGGCCTGCCCCTGCACCTTCCCAAGGTGGTGGTGGCCACCTCTCATAAATATGGTCCCCCAGTCTACGATAAGATGAGACTGAACAGGGTAAAAGCCAGGCTTCTGGACGACACAGGAGCAGCCAGATTGTTCCTCTACAGCTATTTCTACTCCCGCCATGAATCGGCTTTTGGCCCACTTTTCCCTACGTCGCCTCATCTCGTAGACGCAGGGGATGACCCCCTACCCATCCGTGCGGAAACCCGGGCCTTACGCACAGACATCCACCAGCAAGCCTCCACCCAACATAAATTCATCGTTTTCGACTCAGCTTGTCATACCTACGATGGATATCTGGGACTGGACCTCCTACAGAAACTACGAGCAACCGTCATTTCCCACAAGCAGCAACTCCAGTTTCAGGAGCCCCCAGTCCCCTCCCCCAACCCCTCACAACCCTTGTGCACCTGCAAACCTTCCCCCGCCCCTCCTCAGCACTGCACACCACCTGCCTATTCCCCCTCCCCCAACCCCCTCCCCAGCCCCCCCGCTCGCCCCACCTTCCCCGCTACTACTACCTCCACTATCACAATTCCCCCTCACCACAAAGCATGGCTGCCATTAAACAGGCCAACTAGAACATCTGTCCTGTTCTCCCCAGACCTGCTGCCCAGAATCCTCTTGACCTGCCTCCTGTCCCCCACCTTCCTCCCCCCTCACATCCGGTCCGAATTGCCAACATCACTACAACCCCCCTCACGTTACCTAAGGGGCTTGTGGTAGGAGAAATGGAAGATGCGGAGCCATGCAACACCACCACCCCCTCCTCCCCCACCCCACTGCCCCCCATACCTGAGCATCTCTCACCCCACCAAGCCGACACTCTCCGCCATCTGCTCCTGGACTTTCAGGACCTCTTTGCATCAGGGCTTACAGGTATTGGCCACACTACCTATGTGGCGCACAAGAAACATACCACAGGACCGTCAATCTGCCAACCATCCTGATGAAAAAACCTGAAACAACGAGCAGAGGAAGACCGGCATGTCCAGGAAATGCTCAATGCTGGCGTTGTTTCACCTTCCACCAGCCCTTGGTCCTCTCCAGTCGTCCTCATCAAAAATAAAGGTGGTACCATGCGATTCTACGTGGATTACTGCTGTCTCAACGACATTACCATCAAGGATGCCACCCCACTTCCCAGGATCGACGACTCCCTCAACTCCCTGCATGGCACCTCCTGGCTTTCCACCCTGGACCTTCAATCAGGGTATTGGCAGGTCCCAGTACACCCCGAGGACAGAGGGAAGACAGCGTTTTCCACAAGTAATGGAAAGCATTACGAATTCAGCGTCCTGCCATTCGGACTCTGCAACGCCCCGCCACCTTCTCCCAATTGATGGAGTCCATCCTGAGTGGCCTTGCCTGGAAAATCTGTCTGGCATACCTGGATGATGTCATCATTTTTAGCAAGAAATGGGACAATCACATTCCACGCCTCAGGAAAGTTTTTCAGCACATCCGCCAGGCAGGCTTCAAGCTCTGGCCTTCCAAATTCATCCTGGCTGCACAGACTGTTGCTTTCCTGGGGCATATCGTCTCGATAGACGATATCTCACCCTACCCCAACAAGCTGCATGCCATCGCAGAGCTCCCCCTACCACAAGACGTCCACGAGGTCTGAGTCTTCCTGGGCCTCACCTCATACTATCGATGCTTTGTGAAGGGGTTCGTCAATATTGCCAAACCCCTCGACGACCTATCCTGGAAGGGAGAACCCTTTACCTGGACTGACAAGCAAAGGGCTGCTTTTCAAGAACTTAAGGACAAACTTGTAACTGGCCCAATCATTGCCTTCCCTGACTATGCCCTGCCCTTCCAAATCTACACTGACATCCCCCTGATTGCACTTGGCTCCATCCTCGCACAAGTCCAGGAAGGACAAGAGCACATCGTCACCTATGCCAGCCGCACCTATAACCTGGCCAAAAAGAACTATGCCACCACCAAGCGAGAATGCCTGGGCATTGTCTGCGCTTTGGAGCATTTCCGGGCCTACCTATCTGGAACCAATGTCACGATCATCACGGACCACCAGTCGCTCCAATGGCTATGACAGTCTTACACCCATAATGCCCAACTTATTAAATGGAGGAAGACATTGGACGAATTCAACTACGAGATCTACTGCCCCGGCAAGCTCCATACTAATACCGATGCACTCTCACGCCTGCCCATCCGCATGATTTGATGCGAGCCAGAACTACTCCAACAGTGGTGCGGCAAGGACCGTCCCCCCTGGTTACTGCCCCACTTATTTGCCAAACTCCACCAGCAGGGCGACGACATGTTCACCCCATCGGGACACATTATCCTCGACCCAGATACTGCCTTGGATACCATGAGACACCTTCACTCTGACAATGGGATCCACCTGGTATCAAGAAACTCCTCCAGGTGTTCAGCGACACCTACTGGACCCCCAACCCCAGCAACCTGGCCAAACAACTCACCCAGTACTGCCAAGCCTGTGCATTAGGCAAGGATACCACCCACACTGCCGGCCCATCTGGAAGTATAATTGCCCACAAGCCTTGGTGGTTACTCTCCATGGATATAGTGAGGCCCCTACCACCCAAGTCAGGACAGTGTTACATTATCACTGTTGATACGTATTTCAAGTTCCTCAATGCATGCCCAGCCAAAGAACAACACGCCATCGCCTTGGCCAACGCCCTAGTCCGCCATGTTTTTCCCTATTTGGAATACCTCAGGCCCTACACTCGGACAACACCTCCGAGTTCACCAGCAACATCTGGTGAGAGCTAGCCAACATATTCGGCTAGTGCATCTCCCATTCCTTTCCATACTGGCCACAGGGGAACAGAGTTTGCGAGAGGAGCCACCGCACCCTCATGAACCAGGTGCACACTAGAATCGAGGAAACTAAAAATGAAAATTGGCCAGGCCATGTTAAAATCGTCCAGTGGGGAATTAACTCCTTCCACTGAGAAGAAGATATATCCCCTCACAAGCGTATATTCGGGGAAGCCCCTCTTCTCCTGCCACTATGCCAACATCTACAGCCTCCCACCATGTCACCCACATCTGACCCCCTCCACCACCTCAAGAGGTGCCTTCACCACCTACAAAATGGCCTGGACCTCCAATCCAACACCATCCCCTCGAACCCCTACACACTGGATGATTTCGTGATGGCTGCAAAACTGCCGACTCACCATAAAGTCTCCCCTCGTTTTATGGGCCCATACACTATCTCCCACATCCCTAACCCCTGCCAAGTGACCATAGATTACCATAACACTCCACGAACGTTCAGAAATCGCCACGTGCACCCATTCCGCACCACTGCCTCCCCTCGGCCCACCCCGCCCACCTCCTGCACTGCCTCACTTTCACTCTCCACCCCAGACCCCCCTCCTGACTCCTACAATTGCTACATCACGCCCTCCTCCTCCCTCCTTTCGTCCCCCACTCCCTCACCACCAGCTCCCTCACCTTCCACCCATCACGTCACCTCACCTCCCGCCTCAAAGCCACCACAAATCCCTTCCCCCAGCCAACCCCCCCTGCCCCCTTGCCACCATCTCCCTCAACCCTAGCACCTCACACTACCTCACCTGCCGCCACGCCACTGCCACGCCGCCCAAGCACACCAAAACCACTCACACGCCCATGTACCACCCCCTGCCACCCTCACCTCCACCCCACCCCTCAGTCATCACCTCATCTCCCCCCTCCACCCCCAAACCCCCACCCCAAATGCCACCACCCAATGCTGCCAACTGCAGCACAACACCATGTGCAACCGGAGCACCACGAGGCAGCACTCCTACCTCACCACCCACTCCCACCCTAAAGACCACCATCACTCGCTCCGGCTGCCTCTCACGCCCTCCCACCAGATACACCGCCACTCCCTCTGTCTCACCTTCCCCACTAGACTCAATCACCCTCAGCCCCACACCCGCAACACCACTCCTATTACCCTCAGACTACAGCTGAAATATCCATCCACCCCTACCCATGGGGAAAACACCCGCGCTTCTCCCCAGCATAAAACCACCACCCCCGCCTCGGTCGCCAGCATTCAGCTGAGACCATAGGAGGAGCGACCACCTACAGCCATCAGGACACGACGTGCCACCTGGGTACCGACCTACAGCAGGAAGCACTGCATCCATGGGCCTCATCACCTCTTCCAGATCCTCCACACAGCTTCCCAAGCCTTCACTCTCTACCTAACCTGCACCCCTCATCACGACGAAAACCTGGCAACCATGCAGTGGATCACCGTCCTCCAACATCTGACTTCAGACCATAACACCAGCACCACCAAGACCTACTACCCCCAGCCACAGGAACGTGACTTTTCCCACCATGACAGTGGTGAAATAGCAGGCGTGGCAACCGAGGGCATCACAACATGCCCAGGAAGCAACAACGGAGGGATAGGTAGGGCACGCGCAACGTCCGTGTGATATGGGCATACGTTCCATATGGCCGCGTGCCCCTATTCCACGGAGTGCACCAGACGTGAACATCTCAGTCTGGGTGCATTACTCTCCAACCGGGCCAGCCCTTGCCAGGATCGGGGTGGAGCTACCAACTTAACTCCAGGCAGCACCCCAGTGTCGGCCGGTAGCCACACAATTAAAGAGATGGCCTGTAGCTGCTCAATAAAAGCAACGGCCTGTAGCCATGCACAAGCAATGGCCTGGAGCCATACAACAGTGACAGCTGGTAGCTTCACATACAAATGATGGTCGGTAGCTGCGCACACGAAGAGACGGCCCTGGGGTTGCACTCCATCCAGCTGGCACCAGAGGGAGACCAACGCCTGTCAGACTCCTGCTGCAGGCAACGCCACAGCCCTACCCTCACAGCGAAGCAACGGGAGCAAGACCACAGTAGATGGGCTCTCAACAATGCCCCTAGTACACGGGGCGTGACCTCTCCAGTTCCGAGGAGGAACTGTGCCCTTCCCACACCAGGCACCTACAGGAGGGCCTGCCGAGGCTGTTCGGCCTCAGTGTGAATCTTGAGACTGATTTTAGTTATCGTGTAATCGAAGACAAGAGAAGTTAAAGATGGATAGTGGGTCTTGATTGTAGTTTATTATCTTCAAAGGGAAAGTCTAAGTTGAACACTGTGTTTATTACACAGGAATGTATATAGTCTAGCTAAGTTCTCGCTGGACCCCTCTTCTCTTTACCACCTCTCGCTTCTGTAGCTAGCCCCCTTCTGACTTTCTAATTCTTCATTCCTTGTCTAGGAGGACTTGAGTCACATGCATAACCCGTATTACGGGTTCTAGAAGCTTGTGTGTGCCCTCTGGCATTCTTTAGCTTAACTCTTGCTGACATACTTCCTGTTCCCACACCTAGCTTTACTGGTGTTCCTATCTATTATGTTATCTATTATGAGTTATATTATGATATTGTAGATTCCTGCATCTATCTATTATGCTGTCTATTATGATTTGTATTATTATAATATAGCGTCCTGACATCGCTCGGTCACGCCAGCTGGAGAACCTATGACAGCATATATCATTGACACATTCTAGTCAATTAATACATAATACTGATTATAATATGTATAGACATACTATTCATGATAATATTGTACTGACCTAATAATATTCTAGAAACATAATACATTGTAAACATATTGTATACATAATGGAGCAAATGCACTATAGTTAAACTGATTATGGAATATTGTATAACATATTGTAAACTGTGTATGTATAACAGGCACATACATATTTGCAAAAAATAGTTCAAAGTTAAGATTATAGTAAGAGTTATTTATAAATTTGAATTTTATATAGATATAATGATACTGGGACAAGAATTGATACTTTTATATTAGTTCATTATATCGTCCCATAATTTTTTTTTTTTTTATAAAATTAACACTTTTTACAAAATATTTACAATTCATTCTGGGGTTCTCATTAGAATATTCACTCTTCCTCCAGTAAATACTGACTCCAAGGTTGAATTCTTGCATGCATTCTGTGCATTGCGAACAGCACTACTGCAAAGACAGTAGAGAAGATTATAAAGACAGTAGGTGCTGGGCTATACACATAATATGGGTTGAACATACTCAAACTCAGTTCTTCCCAGGGCTTCACTCTTTCATTGATTAGTTGCATAGTTTCAAACTTATGTGAAGTTAACTTAATACTTGTGCTCATGTTTAAATCCATCTTAGGTAGCCTAAAGGGTGGAAACATTTGTGTGTATGATTGAGGATGGCATAGTGATTGGTGGTAGATAAAGTGGACATGGATGGTGTAAGTACCGCTCAGTAGTCTGGTGCTATGCATAATCCTGATGCTGAAGTATGATCTATCTATCTATCTATTGCCAGACGCCTCCATCCCGTTTGGGGTGGCCACAAACAAATAGCCTCCAAGTCACCCTGTCCCCCGCCATTTCACTGCCCTGCTCCCAACTCACACCCCACTCTCTCATATACCTCTCCACCCCATCCCTCCATATCATCCTCGGCCTCCCCCTCCCTCTTCCCCCCTCCACCTCACTCACATACATTCTCTTCGTCAGTCTTTCACCCTCCATCCTCTCCACATGGCCAAACCACCTCAGTGTGTTCCTCATAACGCTTCCTATCACATCCACATCCACACAACAACGCTCCTTTATATCCTCATTCGTCAGCCTGTCTCTCCACGTGACTCCACAGGCTCCTCTTAAATAACTCATTTCCACTGCTCTCACTCTTGACTTGTGTCCTTCCAACAATGTCCAAGCTTCACTTCCGTACGTTAGAGTTGGTATCACAATACTGTCATGTAGTAACTTTTTCACTTCCATGCTCTCTTCCCTGTTTCTTATCACTGCTTTCAAAGAACCAGCAACCTTTCTTCCCTGCTGTACCCTTTCATGCACTTCACCCTCCAAACCTCCATCCTTACTCATCACACTACCCAAGTACTTAAACGTACTCACATTTTCCAATTCCTCACCATCCAACCTCGCTGTACATTCACTAACTTCACCTCTCTCAAAGACCATCACTTTACTCTTCCCTACATTCACCTTTAGATTCCGTTTCTTACACACTCTCTCAAACTCATCCACCAAGCCTTGCAGCTCCCCTTCGTCTTCACTCAACAACACAATATCATCTGCAAACAACAGTACAGGGAGTTTCCAAACACTATCCTCTCTCACCAGGGCCACTCCAACATCCACTACCCTACCTTGTACCTCTTTTATTACCCCATCCATGTACAGATTAAACAACCATGGAGACATGACACATCCCTGTTTCAAACCAACTTTCAAAGAGAAAAATTCACTTAGTTCACCATCCACACGCACCGCAGCCTTCGCACCATCGTACATACTCTTCACAGAATTCAACAACTTCCCATCTACTCCATATATTCTTAACGCTTTCCACAATCCTTGTCTATCCACCCTGTCATATGCTTTCTCCAAATCCATGAAAGCCGCATACAACTTCTTTCCCTTCTCTAGAAACTTTTCCACTAAAGATCTAAGAATGAATATCTGATCTACACAACCTCTTCCCTTCCTAAAGCCTCCCTGTTCTTCTCCAACTAATTTCTCAATTCTTTCTCTAACTCTGTCTATGAGTATCCTACCATACACTTTTCCTATTATACTAAGAAGACAAATGCCCCTATGATTACCACACACTTCTTTTTCCCCTTTTGCTTTGTACAAGGGAATAATTATACCTGACTTCCAATCCTCCGGGACTCTACCTTCCTCCCAGGCCAATCTGCACATCTTCCACATCCATTCTACTACTATCTCTCCCCCATGCTTCAGCATTTCACCACACACTCCATCAATTCCTGGGGCTTTCCCCGATTTAACTTTCTTCATTGCTTCCACAACTTCTGTCCTACTGATTTCTTCCTGTCTTCTCATCTCCCTCCTTCTCCCAGCCATTCCCCAGCCACTTATACTCGCATTACTTCCATCCTCTACGTTCAACAATTCCTTAAAGTGTTCTCTCCATCTGTTCACTTTTTCTCCCTTCTCCACTAGTAATATACCATTTTTATCTTTTACTCCCCTGCTAACTTCACTTACACCCTGTCTTACTCTTTTCACATCTCTCCAGAACATTTTCTTACAGTCCCTCCACTTTACACTCAAATTCCTTCCAAATTCCTCATCCACTCTCTTCTTACTCTCTCTTACTAATCTTTTCACCTCTCTCTTTCTTTCCACATATAACTCTCTCTTCCGCCTCTCAACTTCTTTCACGCCCCTATTTCTCATCCATTCATTGTATGCTTTCTTCTTTTGTGCCACAGCCTGTTTCACCTCTTCAGTCCACCACGCTGTTCCTTGCACCCCCCTATGTCTTCTCTTCCTTCCACACACCACATCACATGCTGCACATATTTCTTCTGTAAATATCTTACACACACCTTCCACGTCTCCCATCTGCTCCAATTCATATTTGCCCAATCGTTCCTCCACTTCTCTCTTATACTCTGCCTTTTTCTCATCCTCTTGTAACCTTTCCACTCTCCTTGCAACTACTCCTTCCTCTCGTCTTTCCCTTCTTCTATTCCTCCATCTTACTTGCATTCTAATTCTGGCCACCACCAAGTAGTGGTCAGAAAGTCCACTCCCCCAACCTCTATACACTCTTGCATCCTTTACACATCTTCGCATCCTTTCATCCATACACACATAATCAATCATTGCCTTCCTTTCATTCAGTTCACCACCCACCCTTCTCATCACTCGCCATGTATACCTGTGGATCATTTTATGCCTGAAGAGGGTATTGGCTATCATCAACCCCCTCCCAGCACAAATGTCCACTAATGCACTCCCATTCTCATCTATCTCAGCAGGCACACCCCACTCACCAACTATTCCATCCACCTTCACATTCCCCACTTTTCCATTCATATCACCAATCAAAAACACTCTCTCATTCCTTCCAAACTTTTCCATGCACACTTCCACATTTGTCCAGAACTCTTCTCTCACTCTTCTAGCACGATCTTGCGTTGGTGCATACACACACACAATCGCCCACATTTGTATTCCAACTTTCAACTTTACCCACACAATCCTTGACCCAACTGATCCATACTGTCTTATGCTCCTCTTCCATCTTTTACTCACAACTATATGTACTCCTTCCTTTGCCCTCTCATTCTCACCTACTCCTGCACATATACCCCATCCATACTCCCATTCTCGCACACTTTCTCCTCCCCATTTTGTTTCAGTTATTCCACATACATCCACTTTCGCACCCTCAAGCACCTGGACAATCTCTCTCTCTTTCACCTCATCATTCGCTCCTCTTACATTCCATGTACTCATTACCAAGTCCTTTGTCCGGTCCTGGGTCGTCATCGTTTGGTCAGTCCTTGTCCGAGGCTTCTTGTTTGTTTTTTCAGTTAGTTGTTTTCCGGGGAGGGGCACCAACCCTCCGCCAACCCTTTTAGTCGCCTTTTACGACAAGCAGGGATACTGGGGGAGTATTCTTGAAAACCCCCCTACCCCCAGGGGTGGTATATCTGGACAAATTATGTAAACTGATGTGGTATGAGTGAAGTAAAAAAAAACTGTGAGT
The DNA here is from genome assembly GCF_032717465.1 of Coenobita brevimanus. NCBI lineage: Eukaryota > Metazoa > Arthropoda > Malacostraca > Decapoda > Coenobitidae > Coenobita > Coenobita brevimanus. The sequence continues at coordinate 18,122,232 of NC_137012.1, read as the reverse complement.
GTCCAATGCGCTGATGGTGTATAGGTTTATCTGGAGCAAATGTGAAGTTGCAATGGTGATTAATGTCGTGATTTCTTATGATAGCCATTTCACAAGGGACTGTTCCAGTAGACTGAAACGTGAAGATGTACGCAGAACAAAGGTGAACAGCAGACAAGGATGTACGGCACTTTCGTTCAATCGTTGATTCACTGGCGAAAGAGTTTCGTCTCTTGGAGACCATGATGAGTTAGGCTGATGATGACCAAAGTGTCATTATTCTCAGAAAGGAAGGGGTGTATTTGATGCACTGTGAACAGGTCGTCAGATACAAATGGTACATGAACTACTATTGATGTTGGTGTTAGTGTTGCTTCTAAATAAGGATAATATAACATGAAATCTCTACCCCGGAACAAAGGCTTCAAACCATGTTTATGTATGCCTTGACTAATAATTTGACGTAGCTCATGAACTGGAAGTAGGTCAGTTATGATCTTGTCATGACCAGCATCTGCAATTCCTTGCATAAGTGCCCTGTAACGAACTCTAGTGTTATGTAACTGGAGTATAATTGTGTCAGTATGTTCCGTGATGACTGAGAAGTGTTGGAAAAGTGTTATGTTTCTTTCCATGGCATTTCTTTTGTCCACACTTTGGTGAATTATAATTTCTGCCACTTTTAGATTTTTCACGGATGTCTTCATTGCTGAGTTTTGGCCTGCAACGAACTTGTTTTGATATATTAGTACCTGAGCTATTTTATTAAATTTGTTATTGATTTTCTTGAAGGTCTTCCTCTCTAGCCAATCCAAAGATGTTCCCCAGAATTGCACCACCCAGGACAAACAAACCGCGTCTTTGGCGAGGACGTGTGATGTTATTCGTGTCAATCAGTGCCTCTGTTCCATGAGATGGGAGATCTTAGATCATGATGAGCATAATTGATTTAGCCTGTTCTATCTTCCATTTCGCTAACTTCACGATTTTAGTCACTTCCTTTGTGTTGTGAGCTTCTGAAACATAGCCTCCTATCATAAAGTCCAGGGTTCTCAATGGTTTGGGAATGCTCTCCAAATACGTAGGTAATTCGTATAAATAATCCAAACTGATTTCAGTAATCATGACCTCTTTTACGATTGACGTCGTGGCCGTTGGAGCTATGAGGCACCCTTGCTGTACTACAGTATATGTTTAGGGTCTAAGTGAGCATATCCTCTTACTGTGTAAAGGAGAATCCATGGTATAAGTCCCCTCATCGTTACCTACCAAAAAATATATATATATATATTAATTTCCTAATCCAGTCATGCTGTGGTCGATGATAGTGATGATGTGTGTTACGGTTGGCTCATGGAGAACAATAACTTGTTGTTTCACATATAGAAGTAGTTTAAATCGATATCTAGATCATGTAAATACTGTACTGTAGCCTTTTTAGGAACAGTTGCACCTATGTTTGTTTGTTTGGTATGCGACCTTAATTTATTTTTGTAAATATTGTTGTCTTCTTGATTGGTTTCATGAGTATTTTTCGTTTTTTTGGTGGTGTCTGAGGTTGTATAATTGCTGGCTAATTCCCTAGGGACCCGTTTTGAATTATCAACATGAATTTGTTTTTCTTCGCCACTGCACGGTGACCTAATAACAACTTTGTTTTGCTGTACTATTGATTACTGAAATGACGACAACAGACGACATCATGACACTCCCAGGTGGCGACGTTACACAAGGCGCGCGCGACGTCCGTGCGATACGGTCGTAAGTCCCATAGAGCTGCGCGCCCCTATTCCCTGGAATCCACCAAGCACAAACAGCTCAGTCCGGGTTCATTACCCGTTCACTGAACCAGCCAGCGTCAGGATCGGGGTGGAGCTAGAAAACTAGCTCCAAGCAGCACCCCAGCGACGGCCGGTAGCTGCGAACCTAAGGCAACGGCCTGTAGTAGTGCCCCTGCAACAGCCTATAGCAATGCACCTGTGGCGGCTAGTAGCTGCACACCTAAGGCAACAGCCTGTAGCTATGACCCTAAAGCAACGGCTGGTAGCCATGCACCTGTGATGGCCGGTAGCGTACATCTAAGGCAATGGCCTGTATCCATGCCCCTGCAATGGCCAGTGGCCATGCAAAAGCGACAACCAATAGCTGCGCCCTAAAGAGAAAGCCAGTAGCCCCTCCTAGTGCTGCTATCACCCCCCCTTGCAGAACCCGTGATGGCCGGTTGATGCACACAGGGAGAGAACAGTACTCCTCTCCTTCTGCAGTTGCCTCGAGGGGCGCAACACCGGTGACGGCTGGCAGCCGCACCAGCAGGCAAGGAACAGCCTGTAGCCGCTCTTCGCCTACACATCGCCCCTCATACGGGACTTCAGCAATTGCCTGTAGCTGCATCCGCAGGCAGGTGATGGCCAGCAGACATAATTTGCCTATGGTCCCATCAGGGAGTCGGGCCCCGGTAATGGCCAGCTGCTACACCAATGGGAAAGGGACGGCCTGTAGCCGCCCTCCTCCCGTTGCCCAAGGGACCTCAGCGATGGCCAGTAGCTGTGCCAGGGAGGGACACCTCAAAAGCCCCTCACCCCCTGTGATGCCGCAACCCGAGTGAGACCCTGGAAGTCGGGCCCAGGTGACGGCCAGCTGCCGCACCTACGGGACAAGGACGGCCTGTAGTGACCCTCTTCCCATTGCCCAAGGGACCTCAACGACAGCTGGTAGCCACGCCAGGGAGGGGCGCCCTAAAAGCCTCTCGCCCCCTTCGACTTCCCCACCTGAGGGAGACCCCTGTTCAAGCCACCCCTCCAGTGGCAGAGCAAGTCCCACCCTCAGTTCCCCTACCTGAGGCTATCTTCAGGAGGAACACCTCTCTATTCAGGACTGGTGGAGAGGACCAATCTTGACCCCGGGGTTATACTCCAACCAGTCAGCACCAGAGGGAGACCAACACCTGTCGGACTCCTGCCGCCTGCAACGCCACAGCCCTACCCTGACGGTGAAGCAGCTGGAGCGAGACCACAGCCACGGACCCTCCACGCCTCCCCCAGCACCCCGGCACGTTACCTCTCCAGTCTGGAGGAGAAGCAACGCCCTTCCCACACCGAGCACCTGCAGGAGCAACTTCACAGAATCTTCAGCCCCAGTCTCGAGGGCCAGACCCCAATACCATGCCCCTCCAGTGCGGGGCCCTTCAACACTCCTGACTGCAGCCCATCTTGAAGGACGATGCCCCCACGGGCAGTACCATGGCTCCTCACCAAGAACGCACCTGAACGGGCGCCACCAACACCGGGCCACTGCCTGTGAGCCACTGCCCCCCCCCTTGGTTGGCCTGCTCCCCTGTCCCATATCCATATAGTGACTGTGACGTCTCTCTCCCTGCCCGCAAGTGAAAGTGAAAGTGACTGCCCGAGTGTCTAGTACAGTGACAGTGAAAGTGACTGCCCGAGTGTCTAGTACAGTGACAGTGAAAGTGACTGCATGAGTATAAAGTACAGTGACAGTGGTAAAGCAGCCAAAATATAGTGAGAAGTAAGAAAAGACATTACCAGTGTGTACTGCAGGACAGTTATGGAAATAATATGAGAAACCAGCAGCCCTAGAATAAAGTGTAGTTACAACTTATCTCAAGAGCGGTGACTATTTCTCTGTCTGTCGGTATCCTGCGAGATGCCTTTAACTTACAAACACCTGTCCATTCCAGTTACTTGCCTTTGGATAAAGTCTAGCTTGCTGTATCCAGAATTTGGTAATATACGTGTAAGGTTGTTGCTCTGTTCCTCTCATACTGTGTCTAAGCTCTGGTCTAGAAAGGGAACCCAGCTATACCCTAGGCGTTATTAGGAAGGGAAGCCAACCTAAAAACGTCTAGCATAACACTGGTGGTCAGCAGTGGTTCATGACCTGGGCATACACAGAGAGGAGCAAACAGGGAAATCGGCAAACTGGCAACCAAACCACACGTACAATTGCCCAAATTCGATCAGGAGCAGTGCGATATTCACACGCTCTTGTCCATAGTCAAGCCACTGTTGGATATTGGCTTTGAGGATGACAATCAGAAGATTGCTGTCATCCTACCACTTCTGGGCAAGGCAGCAGCCAATACTGCACCCAATGTCGTCCCCGACCTGACATGGGCTACTTTTACCATGATCATAGTAGAAGCGATCACGCTATCTCTAGGAAGAGTGGTGGCATTGTCCCAACTGGACAGCCTAACATACAATGGAAGCCTGGATGACACTCTCATCCAAGCCAGGCAGCTCGTCACCGTCGCTTACCCGGAAGCTGACATGGAAACCCAGGAGCAGCACACGTTTAACACCCTCCTCAGAGTTCTCCCCGGTATGGTCAAAGAACACTTTACCATACACGACCCTATGGGAGATCTGAACAGGGATGTCCAGCTTCACATTTTATCCCGAAATACTCGGGCAGCTGGGAGCGCCCATGAATTCACACTCTCTCCCCTGCAATGCAGAACCTCTGCTTATCAAAATTCATTAATCCCTTGAATTACTACTCTCTGGCATTCACTTCCTGGGAGTTGTATCCCACAAACATTTAATCCACTTCAATTCAAATCCAGTTGTTAGAAATATTTTATGA